>NW_027446246.1:0-70228 GCF_038048845.1 Mixophyes fleayi | reverse complement strand
TATTCAATTCATGATTCCTGATTCAGGAATCAATTCATGATTCTTGATTTAATTCATGCTTCATGATTCATGATTCAAATTATGATTCATGATTCGATTCATGCTTCATGATTCATGATTCAAATTATGATTCATGATTCCTGATTCAATTCATGATTCATGATTTATGATACATGATTCAAGTCATGATTCATGATTCAATTCATAATTCAATTCATGATTCATGATTCAATTCATGATTCATAATTCATGATTCATAATTCATGATTCATGATTCATAATTCATGATTCATGATTCAATTAATAATTCATAATTCATGATTCATAATTCATGTTTCATGATTCATGATTCAATTCATGATTCATGATTCAATTCATGATTGAATTCATAATTCATGATTCTTGATTTGATTCATGATTCATGATTTGATTCATGATTCATGATTCAATTCATGATTCCTGATTCATGAATCAATTCATGATTCATGATTTAATTCATGATTCATGATTCAATTCATGATTTATGATTCAATTCATGATTCGATTCCTGATTCAATTCATGATTCATGATTTGATTCATGATTCAATTCATGATTCATGATTCAATTCATGATTCAATTCATGATTCATGATTCATGATTCATGATTCATGATTCAATTCATGATTTATGATTTAATTCATAATTCAATTCATGATTCATGATTCAATTTATGATTCATGATTCAATTCATGATTCAATTCATGATTCATGACTCATTATTCGATTCATGATTCATGATTCAATTCATGATTCAATTCATGATTCATAATTCATGATTGGATTCATGATTCATGATTCATGATTCAAATCATGATTCATGATTCATGATTTAAATTATGATTCAATTCATGATTCATGATTAATGATTCAATTCATGATTCAATTCAAGATTCATGATTCGATTCATGATTCATGATTCGATTCATGATTCATGATTCATGATTCATGATTCAATTCATGATTCATGATTCAAATTATGATTCATGATTCGATTCATGATTCATGATTCATGATTTAATTCATGATTCATGATTCAATTCATGATTCATGATTGAATTCATGATTTATGATTTAATTCATGATTCGATTCCTGATTCAATTCATGATTCATAATTCGATTCATGATTCATGATTCAATTCATGATTCATGATTCAATTCATGATTCAATTCATGATTCATGATTCATGATTCATGATTCAATTCATGATTTATGATTCAATTCATGATTCAATTCATGATTCATGATTTAATTCATGATTCATGACTCATGATTCGATTCATGATTCATGATTCAATTCATTATTCAATTCATGATTCAATTCATGATTCATGATTCATGATTCGATTCATGATTCATGATTCATGATTCAATTCATGATTAATGATTCATGATTTAAATTATGATTCAATTCATGATTCATGATTCATGATTAATGATTCAATTCATGATTCAATTCAAGATTCATGATTCGATTCATGATTCATGATTCGATTCATGATTCATGATTCATGATTTATGATTCAATTCATGATTCATGATTTATAATTCAATTCATGATTCAATTTATGATTCATGATTCATGATTCAATTCATGATTCAATTCATGATTCGTGATTCAAGATTCGATTCATGATTCATGTTTAATTCATGATTCATAATTCATGATTCATGATTCATGATTCATGATTTGATTCATGATTCATGATTTATGATTCATGATTCAATTCATAATTCATGATTCGATTCATGATTCTTGATTCATGATTTATAATTCGATTCATGATTCATGATTTAATTTATGATTTATGATTCATTACTCATGATTCAATTCATTAATCATGATTCATGATTAGATTTATGATTCATAATTCAATTCATGTTTTATAATTCATGATTCATGATTCAATTCATGATTCATGATTCATGATTGATGATTCAATTCATGATTCATGATTCAATTCATGATTCATGATTCATGAATCAATTCATGATTCGATTCATGATTCAATTCATGATTCATGATTCAATTCATGATTCATGATTCATGATTCAAATTATGATTCATGATTCGATTCATGATTCATGATTCATGATTCAATTCATGATTCATTATTCAATTCATGATTCATGATTCAATTCATGATTTATGATTCAATTCATGATTCGATTCCTGATTCAATTCATGATTCATGATTCGATTTATGATTCATGATTCAATTCATAATTCAATTCATGATTCATGATTCAGTTCATAATTCATAATTCATGATTCATGATTCAAGTTTCATGATTCATGATTCATGTTTCATGATTCATGATTCAATTCATGATTCATGATTCAATTCATGATTCAATTCATAATTCATGATTCATGATTCATGATTTGATTCATGATTCATGATTCGATTCATGATTCATGATTCAATTCATGATTCCTGATTCAGGAATCAATTCATGATTCTTGATTTAATTCATGCTTCAAATAGATTCATGATTCAAATTATGAGTCATGATTCGATTCATGATTCATGATTCATGATTCAATTCATGATTCAATTCATGATTCATGATATAATTCATGATTCGATTCCTGATTCAATTCATGATTCATGATTCGATTTATGATTCATGATTCAATTCATGATTCATGATTCATGATTCGATTCATGATTCATGATTCATGATTCAATTCATGATTTATGATTCAATTCATGATTCATGATTCGATTCATGATTCATGATTCCTGATTCAATTCATGATTCATGATTCATGATTCATGATTCATGATTCATGTTTCATGATTCATGATTCATGTTTCTTGATTCATGATTCGATTCATGATTCATGATTCCTGATTCAATTCATGATTCATGATTCATGATTCATGATTCGTGATTCAATTCATGATTCATGATTCATGATTCAATTCATGATTGATGATTCAATTCATGATTCAATTCATAATTCATGATTCATGATTTGATTCATGATTCATGATTCGATTCATGATTCATGATTCAATTCATGATTCCTGATTCATTAATTCATGATTCTTGATTTTATTCATGCTTCATGATTCATGATTCACATTATGATTCATGATTCGAATCATGATTCATGATTCATGATTCAATTCATGATTCAATTCATGATTTATGATTCAATTCATGATTCGATTCCTGATTCAATTCATGATTCATGATTCGATTTAGGATTCATGATTCAATTCATGATTCATGATTAATGAATCAATTCATGATTCATGATTCAATTTATTATTCAAGATTCAATTCATGATTCAATTCATGATTTATGATTCAATTCATAATTCAATTCATGATTCATGATTCAATTTATGATTCATGATTCATGATTCAATTCATGATTCAATTCATGATTCATGACTCATTATTCGATTCATGATTCATGATTCAATTCATGATTCATAATTCATGATTGGATTCATGATTCATGATTCAAATCATGATTCATGATTTAAATTATGATTCAATTCATGATTCATGATTCATGATTAATGATTCAATTCATGATTCAATTCAAGATTCATGATTCGATTCATGATTCATGATTCGATTCATGATTCTTGATTCATGATTCAATTCATGATTCATGATTCAAATTATGATTCATGTTTCGATTCATGATTCATGATTCATGATTTAATTCATGATTCATGATTCAATTCATGATTCATGATTCAATTCATGATTTATGATTTAATTCATGACTCGATTCCTGATTCAATTCATGATTCATAATTCGATTCATGATTCATGATTCAATTCATGATTCATGATTCAATTCATGATTCATGATTCAATTCATGATTAAATTCATGATTCATGATTTATGATTCATGATTCAATTCATGATTTATGATTCAATTCATGATTCAATTCATGATTCATGATTTAATTTATGATTCATGATTCATAATTCAATTCATGATTCAATTCATGATTCATGACTCATGATTCGATTCATGATTCAATTTTTGATTCAATTCATGATTCAATTCATGATTCATGATTCATGATTCGATTCATGATTCATGATTCATGATTCAATTCATGATTCATGATTCATGAGTTAAATTATGATTCAATTCATGATTCATGATTCATGATTAATGATTCAATTCATGATTCAATTCAAGATTCATGATTCGATTCATGATTCATGATTCGATTCATGATTCATGATTCATGATTCAATTCATGATTCATGATTCATAATTCAATTCATGATTCAATTTATGATTCATGATTCATGATTCAATTCATGATTCATGATTCATAATTCAATTCATGATTCAATTTATGATTCATGATTCATGATTCAATTCATGATTCAATTCATGATTCGTGATTCAAGATTCGATTCATGATTCATGTTTAATTCATGATTCATGATTCATGATTCATGATTCATGATTTGATTCATGATTCTTGATTCATGATTTATAATTCGATTCATGATTCATGATTTAATTTATGATTTATGATTCATTACTCATGATTCAATTCATTAATCATGATTCATGATTAGATTCATGATTCATAATTCAATTCATGTTTTATAATTCATGATTCATGATTCAATTCATGATTCATGATTCATGATTGATGATTCAATTCATGATTCATGATTCAATTCATGATTCATGATTCATGAATCAATTCCTGATTCGATTCATGATTCAATTCATGATTCATGATTCAATTCATGATTCATGATTCATAATTCAAATTATGATTCATGATTCGATTCATGATTCATGATTCATGATTCAATTCATGATTCATTATTCAATTCATGATTCATGATTATATTCATGATTTATGATTCAATTCATGATTCGATTCCTGATTCAATTCATGATTCATGATTCGATTTATGATTCATGATTCAATTCCAAATTCAATTCATGATTCATGATTCAATTCATAATTCATAATTCATGATTCATGATTCATGTTTCATGATTCATGATTCATGTTTCATGATTCATGATTCAATTCATGATTCATGATTCAATTCATGATTCAATTCATAATTCATGATTCATGATTCATGATTTGATTCATGATTCATGATTCGATTCATGTTTCATGATTCAATTCATGATTCCTGATTCAGTAATCAATTCATGATTCTTGATTTAATTCATGCTTCATGATTCATGATTCAAATTATGATTCATGATTCGATTCATGATTCATGATTCATGATTCAATTCATGATTCAATTCATGATTCATGATATAATTCATGATTCGATTCCTGATTTAATTCATGATTCATGATTCGATTTATGATTAATGATTCAATTCATGATTCATGATTCATGAATCAATTCATGATTCATGATTCATTATTCAATTCATGATTCATGATTCAATTCATGATTCATGATTCGATTTATGATTCATGATTCAATTCTTGATTCATGAATCAATTCATGATTCATGATTCATGATTCAATTCATGATTCAAGATTCAATTCATGATTCAATTCATGATTCATGATTCATGATTCGATTCATGATTCGTGATTCATGATTCAATTTATGATTCATGATTCGATTCATGATTCATGATTCATGATTCATGATTCAATTCATGATTCATGATTCGATTCATGATTCATGATTCCTGATTCAATTCATGATTCATGATTCATGATTCATGATTCATGTTTCATGATTCATGATTTATGTTTCATGATTGATGATTCAATTCATGATTGATGATTCAATTCATGATTGATGATTCAATTCATGATTCAATTCATAATTCATGATTCATGATTTGATTCATGATTCATGATTCGATTCATGATTCATGATTCAATTCATGATTCCTGATTCATGAATCAATTCATGATTCTTGATTTAATTCATGCTTCATGATTCATGATTCACATTATGATTCATGATTCAATTCATGATTTATGATTCAATTCATGATTCAATTCCTGATTCAATTCATGATTCATGATTCGATTTATGATTCATGATTCAATTCATGATTCATGATTCATGAATCAATTCATGATTCATGATTCATGATTCAATTCATGATTTATGATTCAATTCATGATTCATGATTCGATTTATGATTCATGATTCAATTCATGATTCATGATTAATGAATCAATTCATGATTCATGATTCAATTCATTATTCAAGATTCAATTCATGATTCAATTCATGATTCATGATTCATGATTCATGATTCGATTCATGATTCGTGATTTATGATTCAATTTATGATTCATGATTCAATTCATGATTCATGATTCATGATTCATGATTCAATTCATGATTCATGATTCAATTCATGATTCATGATTCGATTCATGATTCATGATTCCTGATTCAATTCATGATTCATGATTCATGATACATGATTCAAGTCATGATTCATGATTTAATTCATGATTCATGATTCAATTCATGATTGAATTCATAATTCATAATTCATGATACTTGATTTGATTCATGATTCATGATTTGATTCATGATTCATGATTCAATTCATGATTCCTGATTCATGAATCAATTCATGATTCATGATTTAATTCATGATTCATGATTCAAATTATGATTCATGATTCGATTCATGATTCAATTCATGATTCATGATTCAATTCATGATTCATGATTCAATTCATGATTTATGATTCAATTCATGATTCAATTCCTGATTCAATTCATGATTCATGATTCGATTCATGATTCATGATTCAATTCATGATTCATGATTCAATTCATGATTCAATTCATGATTCATGATTCATGATTCATGATTCATGATTCAATTCATGATTTATGATTCAATTCATGATTCAATTCATGATTCATGATTCAATTTATGATTCATGATTCAAATTATGATTCATGATTCGATTCATGATTCAATTAATGATTCATGATTCAAATTATGATTCATGATTCGATTCATGATTCAATTCATGATTCATGATTCAATTCATGATTCATGATTCAATTCATGATTTATGATTCAATTCATGATTCATGATTTAATTCATGATTCATGATTCAAATTATGATTCATGATTTGATTCGTGATTCAATTCATGATTCATGATTCAATTCATGATTCATGATTCAATTCATGATTTATGATTCAATTCATGATTCAATTCCTGATTCAATTCATGATTCATGATTCGATTCGTGATTCAATTCATGATTCATGATTCAATTCATGATTCATGATTCAATTCATGATTTATGATTCAATTCATGATTCAATTCCTGATTCAATTCATGATTCATGATTCGATTCATGATTCATTATTCAATTCATGATTCATGATTCAATTCATGATACAATTCATGATTCATGATTCAATTCATGATTTATGATTCAATTCATGATTCAATTCATGATTCATGATTCAATTTATGATTCATGATTCAATTCATGATTCAATTCATGATTCATGACTCATGATTCGATTCATGATTCATGATTCGATTCATGATTCATGATTCATGATTCATGATTCAATTCACGATTCATGATTCAAATTATGATTCATGATTCAATTCATGATTCATGATTCAATTCATGATTCATGATTCAATTCATGATTTCTGATTTAATTCATGATTCGATTCCTGATTCAATTCATGATTCATGATTCGATTCATGATTCATGATTCAATTCATGATTCATGATTCAATTCATGATTCAATTCAATATTCATGATTCATGATTCAATTCATGATTTATGATTCAATTCATGATTCAATTCATGATTCATGATTTAATTTATGATTCATGATTCATGATTCAGTTCATGATTCAATTCATGATTCATGGCTCATGATTCGATTCATGATTCATGATTCAATTCATGATTCAATTCATGATTCAATTCATGATTCATGATTCATGATTGGATTCATGATTCATGATTCAATTCATGATTCATGATTCATGATTTAAATTATGATTCAATTCATGATTCATGATTCATGATTCATGATTCAATTCATGATTCAATTCAAGATTCATGATTCGATTCATGATTCATGATTTGATTCATGATTCATGATTCATGATTCATGATTCATGATTTGATTCATGATTCATGATTTATGATTCATGATTCAATTCATAATTCATGATTCGATTCATTATTCTTGATTCATGATTTATAATTCGATTCATGATTCATGATTTAATTCATGATTTATGATTCATTACTCATGATTCAATTCATTAATCATGATTCATGATTAGATTCATGATTCATAATTCAATTCATGTTTTATAATTCATGATTCATGATTCAATTCATTATTCATGATTCATGATTGATGATTCAATTCATGATTCATGATTCAATTCATGATTCATGATTCATGAATCAATTCATGATTCGATTCATGATTCAATTCATGATTCATGATTCAATTCATGATTCATGATTCAAATTATGATTCATGATTCGATTCATGATTCATGATTCATGATTCAATTCATTATTCATGATTCAATTCATGATTCGATTCCTGATTCAATTCATGATTCATGATTCGATTCATGATTCATGATTCAATTCATAATTCAATTCATGATTCATGATTCAATTCATAATTCATAATTCATGATTCATGATTCATGTTTCATGATTCATGATTCGATTCATGATTCGATTCATGATTCGTGATTCATGATTCAATTTATGATTCATGATTCGATTCATGATTCATGATTCATGATTCATGATTCAATTCATGATTCATGATTCAATTCATGATTCATGATTCAATTCATGATTCATGATTCGATTCATGATTCATGATTCCTGATTCAATTCATGATTGATGATTCAATTCATGATTCAATTCATAATTCATGATTCATGATTTGATTCATGATTCATGATTCGATTCATGATTCATGATTCAATTCATGATTCCTGATTCATGAATCAATTCATGATTCTTGATTTAATTCATGCTTCATGATTCATGATTCGATTTATGATTCATGATTCAATTCATGATTCATGATTCATGATTCAATTCATGATTCAATTCATGATTTATGATTCGATTTATGATTCATGATTCAATTCATGATTCATGATTATGAATCAATTCATGATTCATGATTTATTTATTATTCAAGATTCAATTCATGATTCAATTCATGATTCATGATTCATGATTCGATTCATGATTCGTGATTTATGATTCAATTTATGATTCATGATTCGATTCATGATTCATGATTCATGATTCAATCATGATTCATGATTCAATTCATGATTCATGATTCGATTTATGATTCATGATTCCTGATTCAATTCATGATTCATGATTCATGATACATGATTCAATTCATGATTCATGATTCAATTAATAATTCATAATTCATGATTCATAATTCATGTTTCATGATTCATGATTCAATTCATGATTCATGATTCAATTCATGATTGAATTCATAATTCATGATTCTTGATTTGAATTCATGATTCATGAATTGATTCATGATTCATGATTCAATTCATGATTCCTGATTCATGAATCAATTCATGATTCATGATTTAATTCATGATTCATGATTCAATTCATGATTTATGATTCAATTCATGATTCGATTCCTGATTCAAGTCATGATTCATGATTTGATTCATGATTCTTGATTCAATTCATGATTCATGAATTCAATTCATGATTCAATTTCATGATTCATGATTCATGATTGATGATTCAATTCATGATTTATGATTCAATTCATAATTCAAATTCATGATTCATGATTCAATTTATGATTCATGATTTGTGATTCAATTCATGATTCAATTCATGATTCATGACTCATTATTCGATTCATGATTCATGATTCAATTCATGATTCAATTCATGATTCATAATTCATGATTGGATTCATGATTCATGATTCATGATTCAAATCATGATTCATGATTCATGATTTAAATTATGCGATTCAATTCATGAGTCAAGATTCATGATTAATGATTCAATTCATGATTCAATTCAAGATTCATGATTCGATTCATGATTCATGATTCGATTCATGATTCATGATTCATGATTCATGATTCAATTCATGATTCATGATTCAAATTATGATTCATGATTCGATTCATGATTCATGATTCATGATTTAATTCATGATTCATGATTCATGATTCAATTCATGATTATGATTTAATTCATTGATTCGATCCTGATTCAATTCATGATTCATGATTCGATTCATGATTCATGATTCAATTCATGATTCATGATTCAATTCATGATTCAATTCATGATTCATGATTCATGATTCAATTCATGATTTATGATTCAATTCATGATTCATTCATGATTCATGATTTAATTTATGATTCATGATTCAATTCATGATTCAATTCATGATTCATGACTCATGATTCGATTCATGATTCATGATTCAATTCATGATTCAATTCATGATTCATAATTCATGATTCGATTCATGATTCATGATTCAATTCATGATTCATGATTCATGATTAATGATTCAATTCATGATTCAATTCAAGATTCATGATTCGATCTGATTCTTGATTCATTCATGATTCATGATTCAATTCATGATTCATGATTCATAATTCAATTCATGATTCAATTTATGATTCATGATTCATGATTCAATTCATGATTCAATTCATTGATTCATGATTCAAGATTCGATTCATGATTCATGTTTAATTCATGATTCATGATTCATGATTCATGATTTGTTTCATGATTCATGATTTATGATTTATGATTCAATTCATAATTCATGATTCGATTCATGATTCTTGATTCATGATTTATAATTCGATTCATGATTCATGATTTAATTCATGATTTATGATTCATTACTCATGATTCAATTCATTAATCATGATTCATGATTAGATTCATGATTCAATTCATTATTCATGATTCATGATTGATGATTCAATTCATGATTCATGATTTCAATTCATGATTCATGATTCATGAATCAATTCATGATTCGATTCATGATTCAATTCATGATTCATGATTCAATTCATTGATTCATGATTCATGATTCAAATTATGATTCATGATTCGATTCTGATTCATGATTCATGATTCAAATTCATTATTCATGATTCAATTCATGATTCATGATTCAATTCATGATTTATGATTCAATTCATGATTCGATTCCTGATTCAATTCATGATTCATGATTCGATTCATGATTCATGATTCAATTCATAATTCAATTCATGATTCATGATTCAATTCATAATTCATAATTCATGATTCATGATTCATGTTTCATGATTCATGATTCGATTCATGATTCGATTCATGATTCGTGATTCATGATTCAATTTATGATTCATGATTCGATTCATGATTCATGATTCAATTCATGATTCATGATTCAATTCATGATTCATGATTCGATTCATGATTCCTGATTCAATTCATGATTGATGATTCAATTCATGATTCAATTCATAATTCATGATTCATGATTTGATTCATGATTCATGATTCGATTCATGATTCATGATTCAATTCATGATTCTGATTCATGAATCAATTCATGATTCTTGATTTAATTCATGCTTCATGATTCATGATTCGATTTATGATTCATGATTCAATTCATGATTCATGATTCATGATTCAATTCATGATTCAATTCATGATTTATGATTCAATTCATGATTTGATTCCTGATTCAATTCATGATTCATGATTCGATTTATGATTCATGATTCAATTCATGATTCATGTTTAATGAATCAATTAATGATTCATGATTTATTTATTATTCAAGATTCAATTCATGATTCAATTCATGATTCATGATTCATGATTCGATTCATGATTCGTGATTTATGATTCAATTTATGATTCATGATTCGATTCATGATTCATGATTCATGATTCAATTCATGATTCATGATTCAATTTCATGATTCATGATTCGATTCATGATTCATGATTCCTGATTCAATTCATGATTCATGATTCATGATACATGATTCAAGTCATGATTCATGATTCAATTAATAATTCATAATTCATGATTCATAATTCATGTTTCATGATTCATGATTCAATTCATGATTCATGATTCAATTCATGATTGAATTCATAATTCATGATTCTTGATTTGATTCATGATTCATGAATTGATTCATGATTCATGATTCAATTCATGATTCCTGATTCATGAATCAATTCATGATTCATGATTTAATTCATGATTCATGATTCAATTCATGATTTATGATTCAATTCATGATTCGATTCCTGATTCAAGTCATGATTCATGATTTGATTCATGATTCTTGATTCAATTCATGATTCATGATTCAATTCATGATTCAAATTCATGATTCATGATTCATGATTCATGATTCAATTCATGATTTATGATTCAATTCATAATTCAATTCATGATTCATGATTCAATTTATGATTCATGATTTGTGATTCAATTCATGATTCAATTCATGATTCATGACTCATTATTCGATTCATGATTCATGATTCAATTCATGATTCAATTCATGATTCATAATTCATGATTGGATTCATGATTCCATGATTCATGATTCAAATCATGATTCATGATTCATGATTTAAATTATGATTCAATTCATGAGTCATGATTCATGATTAATGATTCAATTCATGATTCAATTCAAGATTCATGATTCGATTCATGATTCATGATTCGATTCATGATTCATGATTCATGATTCATGATTCAATTCATGATTCCTGATTCAATTCATGATTCATGATTCGATTCATGATTCATGATTCAATTCATGATTCATGATTCAATTCATGATTCAATTCATGATTCATGATTCATGATTCAATTCATGATTTATGATCAATTCATGATTCAATTCATGATTAATGATTTAATTTATGATTCATGATTCAATTCATGATTCAATTCATGATTCATGACTCATGATTCGATCATGATTCATGATTCAATTCATGATTCAATTCATGATTCATAATTCATGATTCGATTCATGATTCATGATTCAATTCATGATTCATGATTCATGATTTAAATTATGATTCAATTCATGATTCATGATTCATGATTAATGATTCATTCATGATTCAATTCAAGATTCATGATTCGATTCATGATTCATGATTCGATTCATGATTCATGATTCATGATTCATGATTCAATTCATGATTCATGATTCATAATTCAATTCATGATTCAATTTATGATTCATGATTCATGATTCAATTCATGATTCAATTCATGATTCATGATTCAAGATTCGATTCATGATTCATGTTTAATTCATGATTCATGATTCATGATTCATGATTTGTTTCATGATTCATGATTTATGATTTATGATTCAATTCATAATTCATGATTCGATTCATGATTCTTGATTCATGATTTATAATTCGATTCATGATTCATGATTTAATTCATGATTTATGATTCATTACTCATGATTCAATTCATTAATCATGATTCATGATTAGATTCATGATTCATAATTCAATTCATGTTTTATAATTCATGAATCATGATTCAATTCATGATTCATTATTCATGATTGATGATTCAATTCATGATTCACTGATTCAATTCATGATTCATGATTCATGAATCAATTCATGATTCAATTCATGATTCATGATTCAATTCATGATTCATGATTCAAATTATGATTGATGATTCAATTCATGATTCAATTCATAATTCATGATTCATGATTTGATTCATGATTCATGATTCGATTCATAATTCATGATTCAATTCATGATTCATGATTAATGAATCAATTCATGATTCATGATTCGATTCATGATTCATGATTCCTGATTCAATTCATGATTCATGATTCGATTCATGATTCATGATTCCTGATTCAATTCATGATTCATGATTCATGATACATGATTCAAGTCATGATTCATGATTCAATTCATAATTCAATTCATGATTCATGATTCAATTCATGATTCATAATTCATGTTTCATAATTCATGTTTCATGATTCATGATTTAATTCATGATTCATGATTCAATTCATGATTCAATTCATGATTCATGATTCAATTCATGATTCATGATTCGATTCATGATTCATGATTCCTGATTAAATTCATGATTCATGATACATGATTCAAGTCATGATTCATGATTCAATTCATAATTCAATTCATGATTCATGATTCAATTCATGATTCATAATTCATGATTCATAATTCATGATTCATAATGCATGATTCATAATTCATGATTCATGATTCATGATTCGATTCATGATTCGTGATTTATGATTCAATTTATGATTCATGATTCGATTCATGATTCATGATTCAATTCATGATTCGTGATTCAATTCATGATTCATGATTCGATTCATGATTCATTATTCCTGATTCAATTCATGATTCCTGATTCAATTCATGATTCATGATTCATGATACATGATTCGATTCATGATTCAATTCATGATTCATGATTCAATTCATGATTATTCATGATTCAATTCATGATCCCATAATTCATGATTCATAATTCATGTTTCATGATTCATAATTTAATTCATGATTCATGATTCAAATTATGATTCATGATTCGATTCATGATTCAATTCATGATTCATGATTCAATTCATGATTCATGATTCAATTCATGATTTATGATTCAATTCATGATTCGATTCCTGATTCAATTCATGATTCATGATTCGATTCATGATTCATGATTCAATTCATGATTCATGATTCATTCATGATTCAATTCATGATCATGATGATTCATGATTCATGATTCATGATTCAATTCATGATTTATGATTCAATTCATGATTCAATTAATGATTCATGATTCAATTTATGATTCATGACTCATGATTCGATTCATGATTCATGATTCGATTCATGATTCATGATTCGATTCATGATTCATGATTCATGATTCATGATTCAATTCACGATTCATGATTCAAATTATGATTCATGATTCGATTCATGATTCATGATTCAATTCATGATTCATGATTCAATTCATGATTTCTGATTTAATTCATGATTCGATTCCTGATTCAATTCAGTGATTTGATTCATGATTCATGATTCAATTCATGATTTATGATTCAATTCATGATTCAATTCATGATTCATAATTTAGTTTATGATTCATGATTCGATTCATGATTCATGATTCATGATTCAAATTATGATTCATGATTCAATTCATGATTCATGATTCAATTCATGATTCATGATTCGATTCATGATTCATGATTCCTGATTCAATTCATGATTCATGATTCATGATTCATGATTCATGTTTCTGCATGATTCATGTTTCATGTTTCATGATTCATGATTCAATTCATGATTGATGATTCAATTCATGATTCAATTCATAATTCATGATTCATGATTTGATTCATGATTCATGATTCGATTTCATGATTCATGATTCAATTCATGATTCCTGATTCATGAATCAATTCATGATTCTTGATTTAATTCATGCTTCATGATTCACATTATGATTCATGATTCGAATCATGATTCATGATTCAATTCATGATTCCTGATTCATGAATCAATTCATGATTCTTGATTTAATTCATGCTTCATGATTCACATTATGATTCATGATTCGAATCATGATTCATGATTCATGATTTAATTCATGATTCAATTCATGATTTATGATTAAATTCATGATTCGATTCCTGATTCAATTCATGATTCATGATTCGATTTATGATTCATGATTCAATTCATGATTCATGATTAATGAATCAATTCATGATTCATGATTCAATTTATTATTCAAGATTCAATTCATGATTCAATTCATGATTCATGATTCATGATTCATGATTCGATTCATGATGTCGTGATTTATGATTCATGATTCGATTCATGATTCGTGATTTATGATTCAATTTATGATTCATGATTCGATTCATGATTCATGATTCATGATACATGATTCAAGTCATGATTCATGATTCAATTCATAATTCAATTCATGATTCATGATTCTATTCATGATTCATAATTCATGATTCATAATTCAAGATTCATAATTCATGATTCATGATTCATGATTCGATTCATGATTCGTGATTTATCTTTCAATTTATGATTCATGATTCGATTCATGATTCATGATTCAATTCATGATTCATGATTCAATTCATGATTCATGATTCGATTCATGATTCATGATTCCTGATTCAATTCATGATTCATGATTCATGATACATGATTCGATTCATGATTCATGATTCAATTCATGATTCATGATTCAATTCATGATTCATAATTCATGATTCATAATTCATGTTTCATGATTCATGATTTAATTCATGATTCATGATTCAAATTATGAATTATGATTCGATTCATGATTCAATTCATGATTCATGATTCAATTCATGATTCATGATTCAATTCATGATTTATGATTCAATTCATGATTCGATTCCTGATTCAATTCATGATTCATGATTCGATTCATGATTCATGATTCAATTCATGATTCATGATTCAATTCATGATTCAATTCATGAATCATGATTCATGATTCATAAATCATGATTCAATTCATGATTTATGATTTAATTCATGATTCAATTCATGATTCATGATTCAATTTATAATTCATGACTCATGATTCGATTCATGATTCATGATTCGATTCATGATTCATGATTTGATTCATGATTCATGATTCAATTCATGATTTCTGATTTAATTCATGATTCGATTCCTGATTCAATTCATGATTCGATTTATGATTCATGATTCAATTCATGATTTATGATTCAATTCATGATTCAATTCATGATTTATGATTTAATTTATGATTCATGATTCGATTCATGATTCATGATTCATGATTCAATTCATGATTCATGATTCAATTCATGATTCATGATTCAATTCATGATTTATGATTAAATTCATGATTCGATTCCTGATTCAATTCATGATTCATGATTCGATTTATGATTCATGATTCAATTCATGATTCATGATTAATGAATCAATTCATGATTTATGATTCAATTTATTATTCAAGATTCAATTCATGATTCAATTCATGATTCATGATTCATGATTCATGATTCGATTCATGATTCGTGATTTATGATTCATGATTCGATTCATGATTCGTGATTTATGATTCAATTTATGATTCATGATTCGATTCATGATTCATGATTCATGATACATGATTCAAGTCATGATTCATGATTCAATTCATAATTCAATTCATGATTCATGATTCATGATACATGATTCAAGTCATGATTCATGATTCAATTCATAATTCAATTCATGATTCATGATTCAATTCATGATTCATAATTCATGATTCATAATTCAAGATTCATAATTCATGATTCATGATTCATGATTCGATTCATGATTCGTAATTTATCTTTCAATTTATGATTCATGATTCGATTCATGATTCATGATTCAATTCATGATTCATGATTCAATTCATGATTCATGATTCGATTCATGATTCATGATTCCTGATTCAATTCATGATTCATGATTCATGATACATGATTCGATTCATGATTCATGATTCAATTCATGATTCATGATTCAATTCATGATTCATAATTCATGATTCATAATTCATGTTTCATGATTCATGATTTAATTCATGATTCATGATTCAAATTATGAATTATGATTCGATTCATGATTCAATTCATGATTCATGATTCAATTCATGATTCATGATTCAATTCATGATTTATGATTCAATTCATGATTCGATTCCTGATTCAATTCATGATTCATGATTCGATTCATGATTCATGATTCAATTCATGATTCATGATTCAATTCATGATTCAATTCATGAATCATGATTCATGATTCATAAATCATGATTCAATTCATGATTTATGATTTAATTCATGATTCAATTCATGATTCATGATTCAATTTATAATTCATGACTCATGATTCGATTCATGATTCATGATTCGATTCATGATTCATGATTTGATTCATGATTCATGATTCATGATTCATGATTCAATTCACGATTCATGATTCAAATTATGATTCATGATTCGATTCATGATTCATGATTCAATTCATGATTTCTGATTTAATTCATGATTCGATTCCTGATTCAATTCATGATTCATGATTTGATTCATGATTCATGATTCAATTCATGATTTATGATTCAATTCATGATTCAATTCATGATTCATGATTTAATTTAGGATTCATGATTCGATTCATGATTCATGATTCATGATTCAATTCATGATTCATGATTCAATTCATGATTCATGATTCAATTCATGATTTATGATTCAATTCATGATTCGATTCCTGATTCAATTCATGATTCATGATTCAATTCATGATTCATGATTCAATTCATGATTCATGATTCAATTCATGATTCAATTCATGAATCATGATTCATGATTCATGATTCATGATTCAATTCATGATTTATGATTTAATTCATGATTCAATTCATGATTCATGATTTAATTTATAATTCATGACTCATGATTCGATTCATGATTCATGATTCGATTCATGATTCATGATTTGATTCATGATTCATGATTCATGATTCATGATTCAATTCACGATTCATGATTCAAATTATGATTCATGATTCGATTCATGATTCATGATTCAATTCATGATTCATGATTCAATTCATGATTTCTGATTTAATTCATGATTCGATTCCTGATTCAATTCATGATTCATGATTTGATTCATGATTCATGATTCAATTCATGATTTATGATTCAATTCATGATTCAATTCATGATTCATGATTTAATTTATGATTCATGATTCGATTCATGATTCATGATTCATGATTCGATTCATGATTCATGATTCCTGATTCAATTCATGATTCATGATTCATGATTCATGATTCATGTTTCATGATTCATGATTCATGTTTCATGTTTCATGATTCATGATTCAATTCATGATTGATGATTCAATTCATGATTCAATTCATAATTCATGATTCATGATTTGATTCATGATTCATGATTCAATTCATGATTTATGATTCAATTCATGATTCAATTCATGATTCATGATTTAATTTATGATTCATGATTCGATTCATAATTCATGATTCATGATTCGATTCATGATTCATGATTCCTGATTCAATTCATGATTCATGATTCATGATACATGATTCAAGTCATGATTCATGATTCAATTCATAATTCAATTCATGATTCATGATTCAATTCATGATTCATAATTCATGTTTCATAATTCATGTTTCATGATTCATGATTTAATTCATGATTCATGATTCAATTCATGATTCAATTCATGATTCATGATTCAATTCATGATTCATGATTCGATTCATGATTCATGATTCCTGATTAAATTCATGATTCATGATACATGATTCAAGTCATGATTCATGATTCAATTCATAATTCAATTCATGATTCATGATTCAATTCATGATTCATAATTCATGATTCATAATTCATGATTCATAATGCATGATTCATAATTCATGATTCATGATTCATGATTCGATTCATGATTCGTGATTTATGATTCAATTTATGATTCATGATTCGATTCATGATTCATGATTCATGATTCAATTCATGATTCGTGATTCAATTCATGATTCATGATTCGATTCATGATTCATTATTCCTGATTCAATTCATGATTCCTGATTCAATTCATGATTCATGATTCATGATACATGATTCGATTCATGATTCAATTCATGATTCATGATTCAATTCATGATTCATGATTCAATTCATGATCCATAATTCATGATTCATAATTCATGTTTCATGATTCATGATTTAATTCATGATTCATGATTCAAATTATGATTCATGATTCGATTCATGATTCAATTCATGATTCATGATTCAATTCATGATTCATGATTCAATTCATGATTTATGATTCAATTCATGATTCGATTCCTGATTCAATTCATGATTCATGATTCGATTCATGATTCATGATTCAATTCATGATTCATGATTCAATTCATGATTCAATTCATGAATCATGATTCATGATTCATGATTCATGATTCAATTCATGATTTATGATTCAATTCATGATTCAATTCATGATTCATGATTCAATTTATGATTCATGACTCATGATTCGATTCATGATTCATGATTCGATTCATGATTCATGATTCGATTCATGATTCATGATTCATGATTCATGATTCAATTCACGATTCATGATTCAAATTATGATTCATGATTCGATTCATGATTCATGATTCAATTCATGATTCATGATTCAATTCATGATTTCTGATTTAATTCATGATTCGATTCCTGATTCAATTCATGATTCATGATTTGATTCATGATTCATGATTCAATTCATGATTTATGATTCAATTCATGATTCAATTCATGATTCATAATTTAGTTTATGATTCATGATTCGATTCATGATTCATGATTCATGATTCAAATTATGATTCATGATTCAATTCATGATTCATGATTCAATTCATGATTCATGATTCGATTCATGATTCATGATTCCTGATTCAATTCATGATTCATGATTCATGATTCATGATTCATGTTTCATGATTCATGATTCATGTTTCATGTTTCATGATTCATGATTCAATTCATGATTGATGATTCAATTCATGATTCAATTCATAATTCATGATTCATGATTTGATTCATGATTCATGATTCGATTCATGATTCATGATTCAATTCATGATTCCTGATTCATGAATCAATTCATGATTCTTGATTTAATTCATGCTTCATGATTCACATTATGATTCATGATTCGAATCATGATTCATGATTCAATTCATGATTCCTGATTCATGAATCAATTCATGATTCTTGATTTAATTCATGCTTCATGATTCACATTATGATTCATGATTCGAATCATGATTCATGATTCATGATTTAATTCATGATTCAATTCATGATTTATGATTAAATTCATGATTCGATTCCTGATTCAATTCATGATTCATGATTCGATTTATGATTCATGATTCAATTCATGATTCATGATTAATGAATCAATTCATGATTCATGATTCAATTTATTATTCAAGATTCAATTCATGATTCAATTCATGATTCATGATTCATGATTCATGATTCGATTCATGATTCGTGATTTATGATTCATGATTCGATTCATGATTCGTGATTTATGATTCAATTTATGATTCATGATTCGATTCATGATTCATGATTCATGATACATGATTCAAGTCATGATTCATGATTCAATTCATAATTCAATTCATGATTCATGATTCTATTCATGATTCATAATTCATGATTCATAATTCAAGATTCATAATTCATGATTCATGATTCATGATTCGATTCATGATTCGTGATTTATCTTTCAATTTATGATTCATGATTCGATTCATGATTCATGATTCAATTCATGATTCATGATTCAATTCATGATTCATGATTCGATTCATGATTCATGATTCAATTCATGATTCATGATTCAATTCATGATTCATAATTCATGATTCATAATTCATGTTTCATGATTCATGATTTAATTCATGATTCATGATTCAAATTATGAATTATGATTCGATTCATGATTCAATTCATGATTCATGATTCAATTCATGATTCATGATTCAATTCATGATTTATGATTCAATTCATGATTCGATTCCTGATTCAATTCATGATTCATGATTCGATTCATGATTAATGATTCAATTCATGATTCATGATTCAATTCATGATTCAATTCATGAATCATGATTCATGATTCATAAATCATGATTCAATTCATGATTTATGATTTAATTCATGATTCAATTCATGATTCATGATTCAATTTATAATTCATGACTCATGATTCGATTCATGATTCATGATTCGATTCATGATTCATGATTTGATTCATGATTCATGATTCATGATTCATGATTCAATTCACGATTCATGATTCAAATTATGATTCATGATTCGATTCATGATTCATGATTCAATTCATGATTCATGATTCAATTCATGATTTCTGATTTAATTCATGATTCGATTCCTGATTCAATTCATGATTCATGATTTGATTCATGATTCATGATTCAATTCATGATTTATGATTCAATTCATGATTCAATTCATGATTTATGATTTAATTTATGATTCATGATTCGATTCATGATTCATGATTCATGATTCAATTCATGATTCATGATTCAATTCATGATTCATGATTCAATTCATGATTTATGATTAAATTCATGATTCGATTCCTGATTCAATTCATGATTCATGATTCGATTTATGATTCATGATTCAATTCATGATTCATGATTAATGAATCAATTCATGATTTATGATTCAATTTATTATTCAAGATTCAATTCATGATTCAATTCATGATTCATGATTCATGATTCATGATTCGATTCATGATTCGTGATTTATGATTCATGATTCGATTCATGATTCGTGATTTATGATTCAATTTATGATTCATGATTCGATTCATGATTCATGATTCATGATACATGATTCAAGTCATGATTCATGATTCAATTCATAATTCAATTCATGATTCATGATTCATGATACATGATTCAAGTCATGATTCATGATTCAATTCATAATTCAATTCATGATTCATGATTCAATTCATGATTCATAATTCATGATTCATAATTCAAGATTCATAATTCATGATTCATGATTCATGATTCGATTCATGATTCGTGATTTATCTTTCAATTTATGATTCATGATTCGATTCATGATTCATGATTCAATTCATGATTCATGATTCAATTCATGATTCATGATTCGATTCATGATTCATGATTCCTGATTCAATTCATGATTCATGATTCATGATACATGATTCGATTCATGATTCATGATTCAATTCATGATTCATGATTCAATTCATGATTCATAATTCATGATTCATAATTCATGTTTCATGATTCATGATTTAATTCATGATTCATGATTCAAATTATGAATTATGATTCGATTCATGATTCAATTCATGATTCATGATTCAATTCATGATTCATGATTCAATTCATGATTTATGATTCAATTCATGATTCGATTCCTGATTCAATTCATGATTCATGATTCGATTCATGATTCATGATTCAATTCATGATTCATGATTCAATTCATGATTCAATTCATGAATCATGATTCATGATTCATAAATCATGATTCAATTCATGATTTATGATTTAATTCATGATTCAATTCATGATTCATGATTCAATTTATAATTCATGACTCATGATTCGATTCATGATTCATGATTCGATTCATGATTCATGATTTGATTCATGATTCATGATTCATGATTCATGATTCAATTCACGATTCATGATTCAAATTATGATTCATGATTCGATTCATGATTCATGATTCAATTCATGATTTCTGATTTAATTTATGATTCGATTCCTGATTCAATTCATGATTCATGATTTGATTCATGATTCATGATTCAATTCATGATTTATGATTCAATTCATGATTCAATTCATGATTCATGATTTAATTTAGGATTCATGATTCGATTCATGATTCATGATTCATGATTCAATTCATGATTCATGATTCAATTCATGATTCATGATTCAATTCATGATTCGATTCCTGATTCAATTCATGATTCATGATTCAATTCATGATTCATGATTCAATTCATGATTCATGATTCAATTCATGATTCAATTCATGAATCATGATTCATGATTCATGATTCATGATTCAATTCATGATTTATGATTTAATTCATGATTCAATTCATGATTCATGATTTAATTTATAATTCATGACTCATGATTCGATTCATGATTCATGATTCGATTCATGATTCATGATTTGATTCATGATTCATGATTCATGATTCATGATTCAATTCACGATTCATGATTCAAATTATGATTCATGATTCGATTCATGATTCATGATTCAATTCATGATTCATGATTCAATTCATGATTTCTGATTTAATTCATGATTCGATTCCTGATTCAATTCATGATTCATGATTTGATTCATGATTCATGATTCAATTCATGATTTATGATTCAATTCATGATTCAATTCATGATTCATGATTTAATTTATGATTCATGATTCGATTCATGATTCATGATTCATGATTCGATTCATGATTCATGATTCCTGATTCAATTCATGATTCATGATTCATGATTCATGATTCATGTTTCATGATTCATGATTCATGTTTCATGTTTCATGATTCATGATTCAATTCATGATTGATGATTCAATTCATGATTCAATTCATAATTCATGATTCATGATTTGATTCATGATTCATGATTCGATTCATGATTCATGATTCAATTCATGATTCCTGATTCATGAATCAATTCATGATTCTTGATTTAATTCATGCTTCATGATTCACATTATGATTCATGATTCGAATCATGATTCATGATTCATGATTCAATTCATGATTCAATTCATGATTTATGATTCAATTCATGATTCGATTCCTGATTCAATTCATGATTAATGAATCAATTCATGATTCATGATTCAATTTATTATTCAAGATTCAATTCATGATTCAATTCATGATTCATGATTCATGATTCATGATTTGATTCATGATTCGTGATTTATGATTCAATTTATGATTCATGATTCGATTCATGATTTATGATTCATGATTCATGATTCGATTCATGATTCGTGATTTATGATTCAATTTATGATTCATGATTCGATTCATGATTCATGATTCATGATTCATGATTCAATTCATTATTCATGATTCAATTCATGATTCATGATTCGATTCATGATTCCTGATTCAATTCATGATTCATGATTCATGATACATGATTCAAGTCATGATTCATGATTCAATTAATAATTCATAATTCATGATTCATAATTCATGTTTCATGATTCATGATTCAATTCATGATTCATGATTCAATTCATGATTGAATTCATAATTCATGATTCTTGATTTGATTCATGATTCATGATTTGATTCATGATTCATGATTCAATTCATGATTCCTGATTCATGAATCAATTCATGATTCATGATTTGATTCATGATTCATGATTCATGATTCATGATTCAATTCACGATTCATGATTCAAATTATGATTCATGATTCGATTCATGATTCATGATTCAATTCATGATTCATGATTCAATTCATGATTTCTGATTTAATTCATGATTCGATTCCTGATTCAATTCATGATTCATGATTTGATTCATGATTCATGATTCAATTCATGATTTATGATTCAATTCATGATTCAATTCATGATTCATGATTTAATTTATGATTCATGATTCGATTCATGATTCATGATTCATGATTCGATTCATGATTCATGATTCCTGATTCAATTCATGATTCATGATTCATGATTCATGATTCATGTTTCATGATTCATGATTCATGTTTCATGTTTCATGATTCATGATTCAATTCATGATTGATGATTCAATTCATGATTCAATTCATAATTCATGATTCATGATTTGATTCATGATTCATGATTCAATTCATGATTTATGATTCAATTCATGATTCAATTCATGATTCATGATTTAATTTATGATTCATGATTCGATTCATAATTCATGATTCATGATTCGATTCATGATTCATGATTCCTGATTCAATTCATGATTCATGATTCATGATACATGATTCAAGTCATGATTCATGATTCAATTCATAATTCAATTCATGATTCATGATTCAATTCATGATTCATAATTCATGTTTCATAATTCATGTTTCATGATTCATGATTTAATTCATGATTCATGATTCAATTCATGATTCAATTCATGATTCATGATTCAATTCATGATTCATGATTCGATTCATGATTCATGATTCCTGATTAAATTCATGATTCATGATACATGATTCAAGTCATGATTCATGATTCAATTCATAATTCAATTCATGATTCATGATTCAATTCATGATTCATAATTCATGATTCATAATTCATGATTCATAATGCATGATTCATAATTCATGATTCATGATTCATGATTCGATTCATGATTCGTGATTTATGATTCAATTTATGATTCATGATTCGATTCATGATTCATGATTCATGATTCAATTCATGATTCGTGATTCAATTCATGATTCATGATTCGATTCATGATTCATTATTCCTGATTCAATTCATGATTCCTGATTCAATTCATGATTCATGATTCATGATACATGATTCGATTCATGATTCAATTCATGATTCATGATTCAATTCATGATTCATGATTCAATTCATGATCCATAATTCATGATTCATAATTCATGTTTCATGATTCATGATTTAATTCATGATTCATGATTCAAATTATGATTCATGATTCGATTCATGATTCAATTCATGATTCATGATTCAATTCATGATTCATGATTCAATTCATGATTTATGATTCAATTCATGATTCGATTCCTGATTCAATTCATGATTCATGATTCGATTCATGATTCATGATTCAATTCATGATTCATGATTCAGTTCATGATTCAATTCATGAATCATGATTCATGATTCATGATTCATGATTCAATTCATGATTTATGATTCAATTCATGATTCAATTCATGATTCATGATTCAATTTATGATTCATGACTCATGATTCGATTCATGATTCATGATTCGATTCATGATTCATGATTCGATTCATGATTCATGATTCATGATTCATGATTCAATTCACGATTCATGATTCAAATTATGATTCATGATTCGATTCATGATTCATGATTCAATTCATGATTCATGATTCAATTCATGATTTCTGATTTAATTCATGATTCGATTCCTGATTCAATTCATGATTCATGATTTGATTCATGATTCATGATTCAATTCATGATTTATGATTCAATTCATGATTCAATTCATGATTCATAATTTAGTTTATGATTCATGATTCGATTCATGATTCATGATTCATGATTCAAATTATGATTCATGATTCAATTCATGATTCATGATTCAATTCATGATTCATGATTCAATTCATGATTCATGATTCCTGATTCAATTCATGATTCATGATTCATGATTCATGATTCATGTTTCATGATTCATGATTCATGTTTCATGTTTCATGATTCATGATTCAATTCATGATTGATGATTCAATTCATGATTCAATTCATAATTCATGATTCATGATTTGATTCATGATTCATGATTCGATTCATGATTCATGATTCAATTCATGATTCCTGATTCATGAATCAATTCATGATTCTTGATTTAATTCATGCTTCATGATTCACATTATGATTCATGATTCAATTCATGATTCAATTCATGAATCATGATTCATGATTCATGATTCATGATTCAATTCATGATTTATGATTTAATTCATGATTCAATTCATGATTCATGATTTAATTTATAATTCATGACTCATGATTCGATTCATGATTCATGATTCGATTCATGATTCATGATTTGATTCATGATTCATGATTCATGATTCAATTCACGATTCATGATTCAAATTATGATTCATGATTCGATTCATGATTCATGATTCAATTCATGATTCATGATTCAATTCATGATTTCTGATTTAATTCATGATTCGATTCCTGATTCAATTCATGATTCATGATTTGATTCATGATTCATGATTCAATTCATGATTTATGATTCAATTCATGATTCAATTCATGATTCATGATTTAATTTATGATTCATGATTCGATTCATGATTCATGATTCATGATTCGATTCATGATTCATGATTCCTGATTCAATTCATGATTCATGATTCATGATTCATGATTCATGTTTCATGATTCATGATTCATGTTTCATGTTTCATGATTCATGATTCAATTCATGATTGATGATTCAATTCATGATTCAATTCATAATTCATGATTCATGATTTGATTCATGATTCATGATTCGATTCATGATTCATGATTCAATTCATGATTCCTGATTCATGAATCAATTCATGATTCTTGATTTAATTCATGCTTCATGATTCACATTATGATTCATGATTCGAATCATGATTCATGATTCATGATTCAATTCATGATTCAATTCATGATTTATGATTCAATTCATGATTCGATTCCTGATTCAATTCATGATTAATGAATCAATTCATGATTCATGATTCAATTTATTATTCAAGATTCAATTCATGATTCAATTCATGATTCATGATTCATGATTCATGATTCGATTCATGATTCGTGATTTATGATTCAATTTATGATTCATGATTCGATTCATGATTTATGATTCATGATTCATGATTCGATTCATGATTTGTGATTTATGATTCAATTTATGATTCATGATTCGATTCATGATTCATGATTCATGATTCATGATTCAATTCATTATTCATGATTCAATTTATGATTCATGATTCGATTCATGATTCCTGATTCAATTCATGATTCATGATTCATGATACATGATTCAAGTCATGATTCATGATTCAATTAATAATTCATAATTCATGATTCATAATTCATGTTTCATGATTCATGATTCAATTCATGATTCATGATTCAATTCATGATTGAATTCATAATTCATGATTCTTGATTTGATTCATGATTCATGATTTGATTCATGATTCATGATTCAATTCATGATTCCTGATTCATGAATCAATTCATGATTCATGATTTGATTCATGATTCATGATTCATGATTCATGATTCAATTCACGATTCATGATTTGATTCATGATTCATGATTCGATTCATGATTCATGATTCAATTCATGATTCCTGATTCATGAATCAATTCATGATTCTTGATTTAATTCATGCTTCATGATTCACATTATGATTCATGATTCGAATCATGATTCATGATTCATGATTCAATTCATGGTTCAATTCATGATTTATGATTCAATTCATGATTCGATTCCTGATTCAATTCATGATTCATGATTCGATTTATGATTCATGATTCAATTCATGATTCATGATTAATGAATCAATTCATGATTCATGATTCAATTTATTATTTAAGATTCAATTCATGATTCAATTCATGATTCATGATTCATGATTCATGATTCGATTCATGATTCGTGATTTATGATTCAATTTATGATTCATGATTCGATTCATGATTCATGATTCATGATTCATGATTCGATTCATGATTCGTGATTTATGATTCAATTTATGATTCATGATTCGATTCATGATTCATGATTCATGATTCATGATTCAATTCATTATTCATGATTCAATTCATGATTCATGATTCGATTCATGATTCCTGATTCAATTCATGATTCATGATTCATGATACATGATTCAAGTCATGATTCATGATTCAATTAATAATTCATAATTCATGATTCATAATTCATGTTTCATGATTCATGATTCAATTCATGATTCATGATTCAATTCATGATTGAATTCATAATTCATGATTCTTGATTTGATTCATGATTCATGATTTGATTCATGATTCATGATTCAATTCATGATTCCTGATTCATGAATCAATTCATGATTCATGATTTAATTCATGATTCATGATTCAATTCATGATTTATGATTCAATTCATGATTCGATTCCTGATTCAATTCATGATTCATGATTCGATTCATGATTCATGATTCAATTCATGATTCATGATTCAATTCATGATTCAATTCATGATTCATGATTCATGATTCATGATTCAATTCATGATTTATGATTCAATTCATAATTCAATTCATGATTCATGATTCAATTTATGATTCATGATTCAATTCATGATTCAATTCATGATTCATGACTCATTATTCGATTCATGATTCATGATTCAATTCATGATTCAATTCATGATTCAATTCATGATTCATAATTCATGATTGGATTCATGATTCATGATTCAAGATTCATGATTCGATTCATGATTCATGATTTAAATTATGATTCATGATTCGATTCATGATTCATGATTTAATTCATGATTCATGATTCAATTCATGATTCATGATTCAATTCTTGATTTATGATTTAATTCATGATTCGATTCCTGATTCAATTCATGATTCATGATTCGATTCATGATTCATGATTCAATTCATGATTCACGATTCAATTCATGATTCATGATTCATGATTCATGATTCAATTCATGATTTATGATTCAATTCATGATTCAATTCATGATTCATGATTTAATTTATGATTCATGATTCATGATTCAATTCATGATTCAATTCATGACTCATGATTCGATTCATGATTCATGATTCAATTCATGATTCAATTCATGATTTAATTCATGATTCATGATTCATGATTCGATTCATGATTCATGATTCATGATTCAATTCATGATTCATGATTCATGATTTAAATTATGATTCAATTCATGATTCATGATTCATGATTAATGATTCAATTCATAATTCAATTCAAGATTCATGATTCGATTCATGATTCATGATTCGATTCATGATTCATGATTCATGATTCATGATTCAATTCATGATTCATGATTCATAATTCAATTCATGATTCAATTTATGATTCATGATTCATGATTCAATTCATGATTCAAAATTCGATTCATGACTCATGTTTAATTCATGATTCATGATTCATGATTTGATTCATGATTCATGATTTATGATTCATGATTCAATTCATAATTCATGATTCGATTCATGATTCTTGATTCATGATTTATAATTCGATTCATGATTCATGATTTAATTCATGATTTATGATTCATTACTCATGATTCAATTCATTAATCATGATTCATGATTAGATTCATGATTCATAATTCAATTCATGTTTTATAATTCATGATTCATGATTCAATTCATGATTCATGATTCATGATTGATGATTCAATTCATGATTCATGATTCAATTCATGATTCATGATTCATGAATCAATTCATGATTCGATTCATGATTCAATTCATGATTTATGATTCAATTCATGATTCGATTCCTGATTCAATTCATGATTCATGATTCGATTCATGATTCATGATTCAATTCATGATTCATGATTCAATTCATGATTCAATTCATGATTCATGATTCATGATTCATGATTCATGATTCATGATTCATGATTCAATTCATGATTTTTGATTCAATTCATGATTCAATTCACGATTCATGATTCAAATTATGATTCATGATTCGATTCATGATTCATGATTCAATTCATGATTCATGATTCAATTCATGATTTCTGATTTAATTCATGATTCGATTCCTGATTTAATTCATGATTCATGATTCGATTCATGATTCATGATTCAATTCATGATTTATGATTCAGTTCATGATTCAATTCATGATTCATGATTTAATTTATGATTCATGATTCGATTCATGATTCATGATTTATGATTCAATTCATGATTCATGATTCAATTCATGATTCATGATTCAATTCATGATTCATGATTCGATTCATGATTCATGATTCCTGATTCAATTTATGATTCATGATTCATGATTCATGATTCATGTTTCATGATTCATGATTCATGTTTCATGTTTCATGATTCATGATTCAATTCATGATTGATGATTCAATTTATGATTCAATTCATAATTCATGATTCATGATTTGATTCATGATTCATGATTCAATTCATAATTCAATTCATGATTCATGATTCAATTCATAATTCATAATTCATGATTCATGATTCAATTCATGATTTATGATTCAATTCATGATTCGATTCCTGATTCAATTCATGATTCATGATTCGATTTATGATTCATGATTCAATTCATAATTCAATTCATGATTCATGATTCAATTCATAATTCATAATTCATGATTCATGATTCATGTTTCATGATTCATGATTCATGTTTCATGATTCATGATTCAATTCATGATTCATGATTCAATTCATGATTCAATTCATAATTCATTATTCATGATTCATGATTTGATTCATGATTCATGATTCGATTCATGATTCATGATTCAATTCATGATTCCTGATTCAGGAATCAATTCATGATTCTTGATTTAATTCATGCTTCATGATTCATGATTCAAATTATGATTCATGATTCGATTCATGATTCATGATTCAATTCATGATTCAATTCATGATTCATGATATAATTCATGATTCGATTCCTGATTTAATTCATGATTCATGATTCGATTTATGATTCATGATTCAATTCATGATTCATGATTCATGAATCAATTCATGATTCATGATTCATGAATCAATTCATGATTCATGATTCATGATTCAATTCATGATTCATGAATCAATTCATGATTCATGATTCATGATTCATGACTCAATTCATGATTCATGAATCAATTCATGATTCATGATTCATGATTCAATTCATGATTGAAGATTCAATTCATGCTTCAATTCATGATTCATGATTCATGATTCATGATTCGATTCATGATTCGTGATTCATGATTCAATTTATGATTCATGATTCGATTCATGATTCATGATTCATGATTCATGATTCAATTCATGATTCATGATTCATGATTCGATTCATGATTCATGATTCCTGATTCAATTCATGATTCATGATTCATGATTCATGTTTCATGATTCATGATTCATGTTTCATGATTCATGATTCAAATCATGATTAAAGATTCAATTCATGATTCAATTCATAATTCATGATTCATGATTTGATTCATGATTCATTATTATTCGATTCATGATTCATGATTCAATTCATGATTCATGATTAATGAATCAATTCATGATTCATGATTCAATTCATTATTCAAGATTCAATTCATGATTCAATTCATGATTCATGATTCATGATTCGATTCATGATTCGTGATTTATGATTCAATTTATGATTCATGATTCGATTCATGATTCATGATTCATGATTCATGATTCAATTCATGATTCATGATTCAATTCATGATTCATGATTCGATTCATGATTCATGATTCCTGATTCAATTCATGATTCATGATTCATGATACATGATTCAAGTCATGATTCATGATTCAATTCATAATTCAATTCATGATTCATGATTCAATTCATGATTCATAATTCATGATTCATAATTCATGTTTCATGATTCATGATTTAATTCATGATTCATGATTCAATTCATGATTGAATTCATAATTAATGATTCTTGATTTAATTCATGATTCATGATTTGATTCATGATTCATGATTCAATTCATGATTCCTGATTCATGAATCAATTCATGATTCATGATTTAATTCATGATTCATGATTCAAATTATGATTCATGATTAGATTCATGATTCAATTCATGATTCATGATTCGATTCATGATTCATGATTCAATTCATGATTCATGATTCAATTCATGATTCAATTCATGATTCATGATTCAATTTATGATTCATGATTCATGATTCAATTCATGATTCATGATTTATGATTCGATTCATGATTCATGATTCGATTCATGATTCATGATTCGATTCATGATTCATGATTCAATTCATGATTCATGATTCAATTCATGATTTCTGATTTAATTCATGATTCGATTCCTGATTCAATTCATGATTCATGATTCGATTCATGATTCAATTCATGATTTATGATTCAATTCATGATTCAATTCATGATTCATGATTTAATTTATGATTCATGATTCAATTCATGATTCATGATTCATGATTCAATTCATGATTCATGATTCAATTCATGATTCATGATTCAATTCATGATTCATGATTCATGATTCATGTTTCATGATTAATGATTCATGTTTCATGTTTCATGATTCATGATTCAATTCATGATTCATGATTCAATTCATGATTCAATTCATAATTCATGATTCATGATTTGATTCATGATTCATGATTCGATTCATGATTCATGATTCGATTCATGATTCATGATTCAATTCATGATTCCTGATTCATGAATCAATTCATGATTCTTGATTTAATTCATGCTTCATGATTCACATTATGATTCATGATTCGAATCATGATTCATGATTCATGATTCAATTCATGATTCAATTCATGATTTATGATTCAATTCATGATTTGATTCCTGATTCAATTCATGATTCATGATTCGATTTATGATTCATGATTCAATTCATGATTCATGATTAATGAATCAATTCATGATTCATGATTCAATTTATTATTCAAGATTCAATTCATGATTCAATTCATGATTCATGATTCATGATTCGATTCATGATTTGTGATTTATGATTCAATTTATGATTCATGATTCGATTCATGATTCATGATTCGATTCATGATTCATGATTCCTGATTCAATTCATGATTCATGATTCATGATACATGATTCAAGTCATGATTCATGATTCAATTAATAATTCATAATTCATGATTCATAATTCATGTTTCATGATTCATGATTCAATTCATGATTCATGATTCAATTCGTGATTAAATTCATAATTCATGATTCTTGATTTGATTCATGATTCATGATTTGATTCATGATTCATGATTCAATTCATGATTCCTGATTCATGAATCAATTCATGATTCATGATTTAATTCATGATTCATGATTCAATTCATGATTTATGATTCAATTCATGATTCGATTCCTGATTCAATTCATGATTCATGATTCGATTCATGATTCATGATTCGATTCATGATTCATGATTCAATTCATGATTCAATTCATGATTCATGATTCATGATTCAATTCATGATTCAATTCATGATTCATGATTCATGATTCATGATTCATGATTCAATTCATGATTTATGATTCAATTCATAATTCAATTCATGATTCATGATTCAATTTATGATTCATGATTCATGATTCAATTCATGATTCAATTCATGATTCATGACTCATTATTCGCTTCATGATTCATGATTCAATTCATGATTCAATTCATGATTCAATTCATGATTCATAATTCATGATTGGATTCATGATTCATGATTCATGATTCAAATCATGATTCATGATTCATGATTTAAATTATGATTCAATTCATGAATCATGATTCATGATTAATGATTCAATTCATGATTCAATTCAAGATTCATGATTCGATTCATGATTCATGATTCATGATTCATGATTCAAATTATGATTCATGATTCGATTCATGATTCATGATTCATGATTTAATTCATGATTCATGATTCAATTCATGATTCATGATTCAATTCATGATTTATGATTTAATTCATGATTCGATTCCTGATTCAATTCATGATTCATGATTCGATTCATGATTCAATTCATGATTCATGATTCATGATTCAATTCATGATTTATGATTCAATTCATGATTCAATTCATGATTCATGACTCATGATTCAATTCACGATTCATGATTCAATTCATGATTCAATTCATGATTTAATTCATGATTCATGATTCGATTCATGATTCTTGATTCATGATTCAATTCATGATTCATGATTCATGATTTAAATTATGATTCAATTCATGATTCATTATTCATGATTAATGATTCAATTCATGATTCAATTCAAGATTCATGATTCGATTCATGATTCGATTCATGATTCATGATTCATGATTCATGACTCAATTCATGATTCATGATTCATAATTCAATTCATGATTCAATTTATGATTCATGATTCATGATTCAATTCATGATTCAATTCATGATTCATGATTCAAGATTCGATTCATGATTCATGTTTAATTCATGATTCAATTCATAATTCATGATTCATGAATCAATTCATGATTCATGATTCAATTCATGATTCATGATTCATGATTCAATTCATGATTCATGAATCAATTCATGATTCATGATTCATGATTCAATTCATGATTCAATTCATGATTCATGATTCAAGATTCGATTCATGATTCATGATTCAATTCATGATTCAATTCATGATTCATGATTCATGAATCAATTCATGATTCATGATTCAATTCATGATTCATGATTCATGATTCAATTCATGATTCATGAATCAATTCATGATTCATGATTCATGATTCAATTCATGATTCAAGATTCAATTCATGATTCAATTCATGATTCATGATTCATGATTCATGATTCGATTCATGATTCATGATTCATGATTCATGATTCAATTCATGATTCATGATTCTTGATTCGATTCATGATTCATGATTCCTGATTCAATTCATGATTCATGATTCATGATTCATGTTTCATGATTCATGATTCATGTTTCATGATTCATGATTCAAATCATGATTGATGATTCAATTCATGATTCAATTCATAATTCATGATTCATGATTTGATTCATGATTCATGATTCGATTCATAATTCATGATTCAATTCATGATTCATGATTAATGAATCAATTCATGATTCATGATTCAATTCATTATTCAAGATTCAATTCATGATTCAATTCATGATTCATTATTTAATTCATGATTCATGATTCAATTCATGATTAAATTCATAATTCATGATTCTTGATTTGATTCATGATTCATGATTCGATTCATGATTCGTGATTTATGATTCAATTTATGATTCATGATTCGATTCATGATTCATGATTCATGATTCATGATTCAATTCATGATTCATGATTCAATTCATGATTCATGATTTAATTCATGATTCATGATTCAATTCATGATTATATTCATAATTCATGATTCTTGATTTGATTCATGATTCATGATTTGATTCATGATTCATGATTCAATTCATGATTCCTGATTCATGAATCAATTCATGATTCATTATTTAATTCATGATTCATGATTCAAATTATGATTCATGATTCGATTCATGATTCATGATTTGATTCATGATTCATGATTCAATTCATGATTCCTGATTCATGAATCAATTCATGATTCATGATTTAATTCATGATTCATGATTCAAATTATGATTCATTATTCGATTCATGATTCAATTCATGATTCATGATTCAATTCATGATTCATGATTCAATTCATGATTTATGATTCAATTCATGATTCGATTCCTGATTCAATTCAGGATTCATGATTCGATTCATGATTCATGATTCAATTCATGATTCATGATTCAATTCATCAATTCAATTCATGATTAATGATTCATGATTCATGATTCAATTCATGATTTATGATTCAATTCATGATTCAATTCATGATTCATGATTCATGATTCAATTCATGATTTATGATTCAATTCATGATTCAATTCATGATTCATGATTCAATTTATGATTCATGATTCATGATTCAATTCATGATTCAATTCATGATTCATGACTCATGATTCGATTCATGATTCAATTCATGATTCAATTCAAGATTCATGATTCGATTCATGATTCATGATTCATGATTCATGATTCAATTCACGAATCATGATTCAAATTATGATTCATGATTCGATTCATGATTCATGATTCAATTCATGATTCATGATTCAATTCATGATTTCTGATTTAATTCATGATTCGATTCCTGATTCAATTCATGATTCATAATTCGATTCATGATTCATGATTCAATTCATGATTCATGATTTAAATTATGATTCAATTCATGATTCATGAATCATGATTCATGATTCAATTCATGATTCAATTCAAGATTCATGATTCGATTCATGATTCATGATTTGATTCATGATTCATGATTCATGATTCATGATTCAATTCATGATTCATGATTCATAATTCAATTCATGATTCAATTTATGATTCATGATTCATGATTCAATTCATGATTCAATTCATGATTCATGATTCAAGATTCGATTCATGATTCATGTTTAATTCATGATTCATGATTCGATTCATTATTCTTGATTCATGATTTATAATTTGATTCATGATTCAATTCATTAATCATGATTCATGATTAGATTCATGATTCATAATTCAATTCATGTTTTATAATTCATGATTCATGATTCAATTCATGATTCATGATTCATGATTGATGATTCAATTCATGATTCATGATTCAATTCATGATTCATGATTCATGAATCAATTCATGATTCGATTCATGATTCAATTCATGATCCATGATTCATGAATCAATTCATGATTCATGATTCAAATTATGATTTATGATTCGATTCACGATTCATGATTCATGATTCAATTCATGATTCATGATTCAATTCATGATTCATGATTCAATTCATGATTTATGATTCAATTCATGATTCGATTCCTGATTCGATTCATGATTCATGATTCAATTCATAATTCAATTCATGATTCATGATTCAATTTATAATTCATAATTCATGATTCATGATTCATGTTTCATGATTCATGATTCATGTTTCATGATTCATGATTCATGATTTGATTCATGATTCAAATTATGATTTAATTCATAATTCATGATTCATGATTTGATTCATGATTCATGATTCGATTCATGATTCCTGATTCAGGAATCAATTCATGATTCTTGATTTAATTCATGCTTCATGATTCATGATTCAAATTATGATTCATGATTCGATTCATGATTCATGATTCAATTCATGATTCAATTCATGATTCATGATATAATTCATGATTCGATTCCTGATTCAATTCATGATTCATGATTCGATTTATGATTCATGATTCATGATTCATGAATCAATTCATGATTCATGATTCAATTCATGATTCATGATTCAATTCATGATTCATAATTCGATTTATGATTCATGATTCAATTCATGATTCATGAATCAATTCATGATTCATGATTCATGATTCAATTAATGATTCAAGATTCAATTCATGATTCATGATTCGATTTATGATTCATGATTCAATTCATGATTCATGATTCATGATTTGATTCATGATTCATAATTCGATTTATGATTCATGATTCAATTCATGATTCATGAATCAATTCATGATTCATGATTCATGATTCAATTAATGATTCAAGATTCAATTCATGATTCATGATTCAATTTATGATTCATGATTCGATTCATGATTCATGATTCATGATTCATGATTCAATTCATGATTCATGATTCAATTCATGATTCATGATTCGATTCATGATTCATGATTCCTGATTCAATTCATGATTCATGATTCATGATTCATGTTTCATGATTCATGATTCATGTTTCATGATTCATGATTCAATTCATGATTCATGATTCAATTCATGATTCAATTCATAATTCATGATTCATGATTTGATTCATGATTCATTATTCAATTCATGATTCCTGATTTAATTCATGCTTCATGATTCATGATTCAAATTATGATTCATGATTCGAATCATGATTCATGATTAATGAATCAATTCATGATTCATGATTCATGATTCAATTCATTATTCAAGATTCAATTCATGATTCAATTTATGATTCATGATTCATGATTCATGATTCGATTCATGATTCGTGATTCATGATTCAATTTATGATTCATGATTCGATTTATGATTCATGATGCATGATTCATGATTCAATTCATGATTCATGATTCAATTTATGATTCATGATTCGATTCATGATTCATGATTCCTGATTCAATTCATGATTCATGATTCATGATACATGATTCAAGTCATGATTCATGATACAATTCATGATTCAATTCATGATTCATGATTCAATTTATGATTCATAATTCATGATTTATGATTCATGATTCATGATTCAATTCATAATTCATGATTCATGATTCATGATTCAATTCATGATTCATGATTCATGATTCAATTCATAATTCAATTCATGATTCATGATTCAATTCATGATTCATAATTCATGATTCATAATTCATGATTCATGATTCAATTAATAATTCATAATTCATGATTCATAATTCATGTTTAATGATTCATGATTCAATTCATGATTGAATTCATAATTCATGATTCTTGATTTGATTCATGATTCATGATTTGATTCATGATTCATGATTCAATTCATGATTCCTGATTCATGAATCAATTCATGATTCATGATTTAATTCATGATTCATGATTCATGATTCAAATTATGATTCATGATTCGATTCATGATTCATGATTCATGATTCAATTCATGATTCATGATTCAATTCATGATTTATGATTCAATTCATGATTCGATTCCTGATTCAATTCATGATTCATGATTCGATTCATGATTCATGATTCAATTCATGATTCAATTCATGATTCATGATTCATGATTCATGATTCATGATTCATGATTCAATTCATGATTCATGATTTAATTCATGATTCAATTCATGATTCATGATTCAATTTATGATTCATGATTCATGATTCAATTCATGATTCAATTCATGATTCATGACTCATGATTCGATTCATGATTCATGATTCAATTCATGATTCAATTCATGATTCAATTCATGATTCAATTCATGTTTCATGATTCATGATTGGATTTATGATTCATGATTCAATTCATGATTCATGATTCATGATTTAAATTATGATTCAATTCATGATTCATGATTCATGATTCATGATTCAATTCATGATTCAATTCAAGATTCATGATTCGATTCATGATTCATGATTTGATTCATGATTCATGATTCATGATTCATGATTCAATTCATGATTCATGATTCATAATTCAATTCATGATTCAATTTATGATTCATGATTCAAGATTCGATTCATGATTCATGTTTAATTCATGATTCATGATTCGATTCATTATTCTTGATTCATGATTTATAATTTGATTCATGATTCATGATTTAATTCATGATTTATGATTCATTACTCATGATTCAATTCATTAATCATGATTCATGATTAGATTCATAATTCATAATTCAATTCATGTTTTATAATTCATGATTCATGATTCAATTCATGATTCATGATTCATGATTGATGATTCAATTCATGATTCATGATTCAATTCATGATTCATGATTCATGAATCAATTCATGATTCGATTCATGATTCAATTCATGATTCATGATTCAATTCATGATTCATGATTCATGATTCAAATTATGATTCATGATTCGATTCACGATTCATGATTCATGATTCAATTCATGATTCATGATTCAATTCATGATTCATGATTCAATTCATGATTCATGATTCATGATTCAAATTATGATTCATGATTCGATTCACGATTCATGATTCATGATTCAATTCATGATTCATGATTCAATTCAAGATTCATGATTCAATTCATGATTTATGATTCAATTCAGGATTCGATTCCTGATTCGATTCATGATTCATGATTCAATTCATAATTCAATTCATGATTCATGATTCATGTTTCATGATTCATGATTCATGATTTGATTCATGATTCAAATTATGATTTAATTCATAATTCATGATTCATGATTTGATTCATGATTCATGATTTGATTCATGATTCATGATTCAATTCATGATTCAATTCATGATTCCTGATTCAGAAATCAATTCATGATTCTTGATTTAATTCATGCTTCATGATTCATGATTCAAATTATGATTCATGATTCGATTCATGATTCATGATTCATGATTCAATTCATGATTCAATTCATGATTCATGATATAATTCATGATTCGATTCCTGATTCAATTCATGATTCATGATTCGATTTATGATTCATGATTCAATTCATGATTCATGATTCATGAATCAATTCATGATTCATGATTCATGATTCAATTCATGATTCATGATTCAATTCATGATTCATAATTCGATTTATGATTCATGATTCAATTCATGATTCATGAATCAATTCATGATTCATGATTCATGATTCAATTAATGATTCAAGATTCAATTCATGATTCATGATTCGATTTATGATTAATGATTCAATTCATGATTCATGATTCAATTAATAATTCATAATTCATGATTCATAATTCATGTTTAATGATTCATGATTCAATTCATGATTGAATTCATAATTCATGATTCTTGATTTGATTCATGATTCATGATTTGATTCATGATTCATGATTCAATTCATGATTCCTGATTCATGAATCAATTCATGATTCATGATTTAATTCATGATTCATGATTCATGATTCAAATTATGATTCATGATTCGATTCATGATTCATGATTCATGATTCAATTCATGATTCATGATTCAATTCATGATTTATGATTCAATTCATGATTCGATTCCTGATTCAATTCATGATTCATGATTCGATTCATGATTCATGATTCAATTCATGATTCAATTCATGATTCATGATTCATGATTCATGATTCATGATTCATGATTCAATTCATGATTCATGATTTAATTCATGATTCAATTCATGATTCATGATTCAATTTATGATTCATGATTCATGATTCAATTCATGATTCAATTCATGATTCATGACTCATGATTCGATTCATGATTCATGATTCAATTCATGATTCAATTCATGATTCAATTCATGTTTCATGATTCATGATTGGATTTATGATTCATGATTCAATTCATGATTCATGATTCATGATTTAAATTATGATTCAATTCATGATTCATGATTCATGATTCATGATTCAATTCATGATTCAATTCAAGATTCATGATTCGATTCATGATTCATGATTTGATTCATGATTCATGATTCATGATTCATGATTCAATTCATGATTCATGATTCATAATTCAATTCATGATTCAATTTATGATTCATGATTCAAGATTCGATTCATGATTCATGTTTAATTCATGATTCATGATTCGATTCATTATTCTTGATTCATAATTTATAATTTGATTCATGATTCATGATTTAATTCATGATTTATGATTCATTACTCATGATTCAATTCATTAATCATGATTCATGATTAGATTCATGATTCATAATTCAATTCATGTTTTATAATTCATGATTCATGATTCAATTCATGATTCATGATTCATGATTGATGATTCAATTCATGATTCATGATTCAATTCATGATTCATGATTCATGAATCAATTCATGATTCGATTCATGATTCAATTCATGATTCATGATTCAATTCATGATTCATGATTCATGATTCAAATTATGATTCATGATTCGATTCACGATTCATGATTCATGATTCAATTCATGATTCATGATTCAATTCAAGATTCATGATTCAATTCATGATTTATGATTCAATTCAGGATTCGATTCCTGATTCGATTCATGATTCATGATTCAATTCATGATTCATGATTCATGAATCAATTCATGATTCATGATTCATGATTCAATTCATGATTCATGATTCAATTCATGATTCATAATTCGATTTATGATTCATGATTCAATTCATGATTCATGAATCAATTCATGATTCATGATTCATGATTCAATTAATGATTCAAGATTCAATTCATGATTCATGATTCGATTTATGATTAATGATTCAATTCATGATTCATGATTCATGATTTGATTCATGATTCATGATTCATGATTCAATTCATGATTCATGATTCAATTCATGATTCATGATTCATGTTTCATGATTCATGATTCCTGATTCAATTCATGATTCATGATTCATGATTCATGTTTCATGATTCATGATTCATGTTTCATGATTCATGATTCAATTCATGATTCATGATTCAATTCATGATTCAATTCATAATTCATGATTCATGATTTGATTCATGATTCATTATTCAATTCATGATTCCTGATTTAATTCATGCTTCATGATTCATGATTCAAATTATGATTCATGATTCGAATCATGATTCATGTTTCATGATTCAAGTCATGATTCAATTCATGATTTATGATTCAATTCATGATTCGATTTCTGATTCAATTCATGATTCATGATTCGATTTATGATTCATGATTCAATTCATGATTCATGATTAATGAATCAATTCATGATTCATGATTCATGATTCAATTCATTATTCAAGATTCAATTCATGATTCAATTTATGATTCATGATTCATGATTCATGATTCGATTCATGATTCGTGATTCATGATTCAATTTATGATTCATGATTCGATTTATGATTCATGATGCATGATTCATGATTCAATTCATGATTCATGATTCAATTCATGATTCATGATTCGATTCATGATTCACGATTCCTGATTCAATTCATGATTCATGATTCACGATACATGATTCAAGTCATGATTCATGATACAATTCATGATTCAATTCATGATTCAGGATTCAATTTTTGATTCATGATTCATGATTCATGATTCATGATTCATGATTCAATTCATAATTCATGATTCATGATTCATGATTCAATTCATGATTCATGATTCATGATTCATTTCATAATTCAATTCATGATTCATGATTCAATTCATGATTCATAATTCATGATTCATAATTCATGATTCATGATTCAATTAATAATTCATAATTCATGATTCATAATTCATGTTTAATGATTCATGATTCAATTCATGATTGAATTCATAATTCATGATTCTTGATTTGATTCATGATTCATGATTTGATTCATGATTCATGATTCAATTCATGATTCCTGATTCATGAATCAATTCATGATTCATGATTTAATTCATGATTCATGATTCATGATTCAAATTATGATTCATGATTCGATTCATGATTCATGATTCATGATTCAATTCATGATTCATGATTCAATTCATGATTTATGATTCAATTCATGATTCGATTCCTGATTCAATTCATGATTCATGATTCGATTCATGATTCATGATTCAATTCATGATTCATGATTCAATTCATGATTCAATTCATGATTCATGATTCATGATTCATGATTCAATTCATGATTCATGATTCGATTCCTGATTCAATTCATGATTCATGATTCGATTCATGATTCATGATTCAATTCATGATTCATGATTCAATTCATGATTCAATTCATGATTCATGATTCATGATTCATGATTCAATTCATGATTCATGATTCAATTCATGATTCAATTCATGATTCATGATTCAATTCATGATTCATGACTCATGATTCGATTCATGATTCATGACTCAATTCATGATTCAATTCATGATTCAATTCATGATTCATGATTCATGATTGGATTCATGATTAATGATTCATGATTCAATTCATGATTCATGATTCATGATTTAAATTATGATTCAATTCATGATTCATGATTCATGATTAATGATTCAATTCATGATTCAATTCAAGATTCATGATTCGATTCATGATTCATGATTCGATTCATGATTCATGATTCATGATTCAATTCATGATTCATGATTCATGATTTGATTCATGATTCATGTTTAATTCATGATTCATGATTCATGATTCATGATTCATGATTCGATTGATGATTCATGATTTATGATTCATGATTCAATTCATAATTCATGATTCGATTCATGATTCTTGATTCATGATTTATAATTCGAATTCATGATTCATGATTTAATTCATGATTTATGATTTATTACTCATGATTCAATTCATTAATCATGATTCATGATTAGATTCATGATTCATAAGTCAATTCATGTTTCATAATTCATGATTCATAATTCAATTCATGATTCATGATTCATGATTGATGATTACATTCATGATTCATGATTCAATTCATGATTCATGATTCATGAATCAATTCATGATTCGATTCCTGATTCAATTCATGATTCATGATTCGATTCATGATTCATGATTCAATTCATGATTCATGATTCGATTCATGATTCATGATTCAATTCATGATTCATGATTCAATTCATGAATCATGATTCAATTCATGATTCAATTCATGATTCATGATTCATGATTCATGATTCAATTCATGATTCATGATTCAATTCATGATTCAATTCATGATTCATGATTCAATTTATGATTCATGATTCATGATTCAATTCATGATTCAATTCATGATTCATGACTCATGATTTGATTCATGATTCATGATTCAATTCATGATTCAATTCATGATTCAATTCATGATTCATTATTCATGATTCAATTCATGATTCATGATTCATGATTCAATTCATGATTCATGATTCATAATTCATGATTTAAATTATGATTCAATTCCCGATTCATGATTCATGATTAATGATTCAATTCATGATTCATGATTCAAGATTCAATTTATGATTCAATTTATGATTCATGATTCATGATTCAATTCAAGATTCGATTCATGATTCATGTTTAATTCATGATTCATGATTCATGATTCGATTCATGATTCATGTTTAATTCATGATTCATGATTCATGATTCATGATTCATGATTCGATTCATGATTCATGATTTATGCTTCATGATTCAATTCATAATTCATGATTCGAATTATGATTCTTGATTCATGATTTATAATTCGATTCATGATTCATGATTTAATTCATGATTTATGATTCGATTCATGATTCATGATTCATGATTCGATTCATGATTTGTGATTCATGATTCAATTTATGATTCATGATTCATGATTCGATTCATGATTCATGATTCATGATTTAATTCATGATTCATGATTCAATTCATGATTAATGAATCGATTCATGATTCATGATTCCTAATTTAATTCATGATTCATGATTCATGATTCAAGTCATGATTCATGATTCAAGACATGAATCATTATTCAATTCATGATTCAATTTATGATTCATGATTCATGATTCGATTAATGAATTATGATTCAATTCATGATTCAAGATTTAAGATTCATGATTCAATTCATGATTCATGATTCGATTCATGAATCTTAAATTCATGATTCATGATTCGATTCATGATTCATGATTCATTATTCAATTCATGATAAATGATTCATGATTCAATTCATGATTTATGATTCAATTCATGATTCATGATTCAATTCATGATTCAGGATTCAATTCATGATTCAGGATTCGATTCATGATTCATGATTCAATTCATGATTTATGATTCAATTCATGATTCATGATTCATGATTCAATTCATGATTCAGGATTCAATTCATGATTCAGGATTCGATTCATGATTCATGATTCAATTCATGATTCGTGATTCATGATTCATGATTCATGATTCATGATTCATGATTCATGATTTATTTCATGATTAATGATTCATGATTCAATTCATGATTCAATTCATGATTTATGAATCAATTTATGATTCATAATTCATGATTTATGATTCATGATTCATGATTCAATTCATGATTCATGATTCATGATTCGATACATGATTCATGATTCATGATTCAATTCTTGATTCATGATTCGATTCATGATTCCTGATTCATGATTTGATTCATGATTCATTATTCAAGATTCAATTTATGATTCATGATTCATGATTCGATTCATGATTCTTGAATCATGATTCATGATTCAATTCATGATTCATGATTCATGATTTAATTCATGATTCATGACTCGATTCATGATTCAAGATTCAATTCATGATTCATGATTCATGATTCAATTTATGATTCATGATTCATGATTCAATTTATGATTCATTAATCATGATTCAATTCATGATTCATTTCATGATTCATGATTCAAGATTCAATTCATTATTTATGATTCAATTCATGAATCATGATTTGATTCATGATTCGTGATTCATGATTCCATTTATGATTCATGATTCATGATTCGATTCATGATTCATGATTCAATTCATGATTCAATTAATGATTCATGATTCATTATTCATGATTCAATTTATGATTCATGATTTATGATTCATGATTCAATTCATGATTCATAATTCATTAATTCATAATTCATGATTCATGATTCAATTCATAATTCATAATTCATAATTCATAATTCATAATTCATGATTCATGTTTCATGATTCATGATTCATGTTTCAAATTATGATTCATGATTCGATTCTTGATTCATGATTCATGATTTAATTCATGATTCATGATTCAATTCATGATTTATGATTCAATTCATGATTCGATTCCTGATTCAATTCATAATTCATGATTCGATTTATGATTCATGATTCAATTCATGATTTATGATTCATGAATCAATTCATGATTCGAATCATGATTCATGATTCATGATTCAATTCATGATTCATGATTCAATTCATGATTCATGATTCAATTCATGATTCATGATTCCTGATTCAATTCATGATTCATGATTCAATTCATGATTCAATTCATAATTCATGATTCAGGATTTGATTCATAATTCATGATTCGAGATTCAATTCATGATTCCTGATTCATGAATCAATTCATGATTCTTGATTTAATTCATGCTTCATGATTCATGATTCAAATTATGATTCATGATTCGATTCATGATTCATGATTCATGATTCAATTCATGATTCAATTCATGATTCATGATTCAATTCATGATTCGATTCCTGATTCAATTCATGCTTCATGATTCATGATTCAAATTATGATTCATGATTCGATTCATGATTCATGATTCATGATTCAATTCATGATTCAATTCATGATTCATGATTCAATTCATGATTCGATTCCTGATTCAATTCATGATTCATGATTCGATTTATGATTCATGATTCAATTCATGATTCAGGATTCAATTCATGATTCAGGATTCGATTCATGATTCATGATTCAATTCATGATTCATGATCCATGATTCATGATTTATGATTTGATTCATGATTCATGATTCAATTCATGATTTATGATTCAATTCATGATTCGATTCCTGATTCACTTCATAATACATGATTCGATTTATGATTCATGATTCATGATTCAATTCATGATTCATGATTCAATTCATGATTCAATTCATGATTCATGATTCATGATTCGATTCATGATTCGTGATTCATGATTCAATTTATGATTCATGATTCATGATTCGATTCATGATTCATGATTCATGATTCAATTCATGATTCATGATTCAATTCATGATTCATGATTCGATTCATGATTCATGATTCCTGATTCAATTCATGATTCATGATTCATGATTAATGATTCAAGTCATGATTCTTGATTCGATTCATGATTCAATTCATGATTCATTATTCATGATTTAATTCATGATTAATGATTCATGATTCAATTCATGATTCAATTCATGATTCATGAATCAATTTATGATTCATAATTCATGATTTATGAATCATGATTTATGATTCAATTCATGATTCAATTCATGATTCATGAATCATGATGCAATTCATGATTCATGATTCAATTCATGATTCATGATTCATGATTAATGATTCAATTCATGATTCAATTCATGAATCATAATTTGATTCATGATTCAATTCATGATTTATAATTTATGATTCATGATTCATGATTCAATTCATGATTCATGATTCATGATTCATGATTCAATTCATGATTCATGATTCATGATTCAATTCATGATTTATAATTTATGATTCATGATTCATGATTCAATTCATGATTCATGATTCATGATTCATGATTCAATTCATGATTCATGATTAAATTCATGATTCATGATTTGATTCATGATTCTTGAATCATGATTCATGATTGAATTCATGATTCATGATTCATGATTTAATTGATGATTCATGATTCGATTCATGATTCATGATTCATGATTCAATTCATGATTCATGATTCATGATTCAATTCATGATTCAATTCATTATTCATGATTCATGATTCAATTTATGATTCATGATTCATGATTCGATTCATGATTCGTGATTCATGATTCAATTTATGATTCATGATTCATGATTCGATTCATGATTCATGATTCATGATTCAATTCATGATTCCTGATTCAATTCATGATTCATGAATCGATTCATGATTCATGATTCCTGATTCAATTCATGATTCATGATTCATGATTCAATTTATGATTCATGATTCATGAATCAATTTATGATTCATGATTCATGATTCATGATTCATGATTCAATTCATGATTCATGATTTAATTCATGATTCATGATTCATTTTCGATTCATGATTCGTGATTCATGATTCAATTTATGATTCATGATTCATGATTCGATTCATGATTCATGATTCATGATTCAATTCATGATTCATGATTCAATTCATGATTCATGAATCGATTCATGATTCATGATTCCTGATTCAATTCATGATTCATGATTCATGATTCAATTTATGATTCATGATTCATGAATCAATTTATGATTCATGATTCATGATTCATGATTCATGATTCAATTCATGATTCATGATTTAATTCATAATTCAATTCATGATTCATGATTCAATTCATAATTCATAATTCATGATTCATGATTCATGTTTCATGATTCATGATTCATGTTTCATGATTCATGATTCAATTCATGATTCATGATTCAATTCATAATTTATGATTCATGATTTGATTCATGATTCATGATTCGATTCATGATTTATGATTCAATTCATGATTCCTGATTCATGAATCAATTCATGATTCTTGATTTAATTCATGCTTCATGATTCATGATTCAAATTATGATTCATGATTTGATTCATGATTCATGATTCAATTCATGATTCAATTCATGATTTATGATTCAATTCATAATTCGATTCCTGATTCAATTCATGATTCATGATTCGATTTATGATTCATGATTCAATTCATGATTCATGATTCGATTTATGATTCATGATTCAATTCATGATTCATGATTCATGAATCAATTCATGATTCATGATTCATGAATCAATTCATGATTCATGATTCATGATTCAATTCATGATTCATGTTTTAATTCATGATTCATTATTCGATTTATGATTCATGATTCAATTCATGATTCATGATTCAATTCATGATTCAATTCATGATTGAAGATTCAATTCATGTTTCAATTCATGATTCATGATTCATGATTTATGATTCGATTCATGATTCGTGATTCATGATTCATGATTCATGATTCATGATTCAATTCATGATTCATGATTCAATTCATGATTCATGATTCGATTCATGATTCCTGATTCAATTCATGATTCATGATTCATGATTCATGATTCAAGTCATGATTCATGATTCAATTCATGATTCAATTCATGATTCATGATTCATGATTCAATTCATGATTCTTGATTCATAATTCAATTCATAATTCAATTCATGATTCATGATTCAATTCATGATTCATAATTCATGATTCATAATTCATGATTCATGATTCAATTAATAATTCATAATTCATGATTCATAATTCAGGTTTCATGATTCATGATTTAATTCATGATTCATGATTCAATTCATGATTGAATTCATAATTCATGATTCATGATTTGATTCATGATTTGATTCATGATTCATGATTTGATTCATGATTCATGATTCATGATTCAATTCTTGATTCCTGATTCATGAATCAATTCATGATTCATGATTTAATTCATGATTCATGATTCATGATTCAAATTATGATTCATGATTCGAATCATGATTCATGATTAATGATTCAATTCATGTTTCATGATTCAATTCATGATTCATGATTCAATTCATGATTTATGATTCAATTCATGATTCGATTCCTGATTCAATTCATGATTCATGATTTGATTCATGATTCATGATTTGATTCATGATTCATGATTCAATTCATGATTCCTGATTCAAGAGTCATGATTCATGATTCATGATTCATGATTCAATTCATGATTCATGATTCAATTCATAATTCAATTCATGATTCATGATTCATGATTCATGATTCATGATTCAATTCATGATTCATGATTCATGATTCATGATTCATGATTCAATTCATGATTCTTGACTCATGATTCGATTCATGATTCAATTCATGATTCAATTCATGATTCATGATTCATCATTGAATTCATGATTCATGATTCATGATTCAATTTATGATTCATGATTCATGATTTAAATTATGATTCAATTCATGATTCATGATTCGATTCATGATTCATGATTCGATTCATGATTCATGATTCATGTTTCATGATTCAATTCATGATTCATGATTCATGATTCAATTCATGATTCAATTTATGATTCATGATTCATGATTCAATTCATGATTCAATTCATGATTCATGATTCAATATTCGATTCATGATTCATGTTTAATTCATGATTCATGATTCGATTCATGATTCATGATTTATGATTCATGATTCAATTCATAATTCATGATTCGATTCATGATTCTTGATTCATGATTTATAATTCGATTCATGATTCATGATTTAATTCATGATTTATGATTCATAACTCATAATTCAATTCATTAATCATGATTCATGATTAGATTCATGATTCATAATTCAATTCATGTTTCATAATTCATGATTCATGATTCAATTCATGATTCATGATTCATGATTGATGATTCAATTCATGATTCATGATTCAATTCATGATTCATGATTCAATTCATGATTCATGATTCAATTCATGATTCATGATTCAATTCATGATTCGATTCCTGATTCATTTCATGATTCATGATTCGATTTATGATTCTTGATTAATGATTCAATTCATGATTCATGATTCAATTCATGATTCATGATTCATGATTCATTTCATGATTCAATTCATGATTCATGATTCGATTCATGATTCATGATTCAATTCATGATTCAATTCATGATTCATTATTCGATTCATGATTCATGATTCAATTCATGATTCATAATTCAATTCATGATTCATGATTCATGATTCATGATTTATGATTCATGATTCGATTCATGAATTATGATTCAATTCATGATTCATGATTCAGGATTAATGATTCAATTCATGATTCAATTCAAGATTCATGATTCGATTCATGATTCATGATTCGATTCATGATTCATGATTCATGTTTCATGATTCAATTCATGATTCATGATTCATGATTCAATTCATGATTCAATTTATGATTCATGATTCATGATTCAATTCATGATTCAATTCATGATTCATGATTCAATATTCGATTCATGATTCATGTTTAATTCATGATTCATGATTCGATTCATGATTCATGATTTATGATTCATGATTCAATTCATAATTCATGATTCGATTCATGATTCTTGATTCATGATTTATAATTCGATTCATGATTCATGATTTAATTCATGATTTATGATTCATTACTCATGATTCAATTCATTAATCATGATTCATGATTAGATTCATGATTCATAATTCAATTCATGTTTCATAATTCATGATTCATGATTCAATTCATGATTCATGATTCAATTCATGATTCATGATTCAATTCATGATTCGATTCCTGATTCATTTCATGATTCATGATTCGATTTATGATTCTTGATTAATGATTCAATTCATTATTCATGATTCAATTCATGATTCATGATTCATGATTCATTTCATGATTCAATTCATGATTCATGAATCGATTCATGATTCATTATTCGATTCATGATTCATGATTCAATTCATGATTCATAATTCAATTCATGATTCATGATTCATGATTCATGATTCATGATTCATGATTCGATTCATGAATTATGATTCAATTCATGATTCATGATTCAAGATTAATGATTCAATTCATGATTCAATTCAAGATTCATGATTCGATTCATGATTCATGATTCGATTCATGATACATGATTCATGTTTCATGATTCATGATTCATGTTTCATGATTCAATTCATGATTCATGATTCATGATTCAATTCATGATTCAATTTATGATTCATAATTCATGATTCAATTCATGATTCAATTCATGATTCATGATTCAATATTCGATTCATGATTCATGTTTAATTCATGATTCATGATTCGATTCATGATTCTTGATTCATGATTTATAATTCGATTCATGATTCATGATTTAATTCATGATTCATGATTCATTACTCATGATTCAATTCATTAATCATGATTCATGATTAGATTCATGATTCATAATTCAATTCATGTTTCATAATTCATGATTCATGATTCATGATTGATGATTCAATTCATGATTCATGATTCAATTCATGATTCATGATTCAATTCATGATTCATGATTCAATTCATGATTCGATTCCTGATTCATTTCATGATTCATGATTCGATTTATGATTCTTGATTCATGATTCAATTCATGATTCATGATTCAATTCATGATTCATGATTCAATTCATGATTCAATTCATGATTCATGATTCGATTCATGATTCATGATTCAATTCATGATTCAATTCAAGATTCATGATTCGATTCATGATTCATGATTCGATTCATGATTCATGTTTCATGATTCAATTCATGATTCATGATTCATGATTCAATTCATGATTCAATTTATGATTCATGATTCATGATTCAATTCATGATTCAATTCATGATTCATGATTCAATATTCGATTCATGATTCATGTTTAATTCATGATTCATGATTCGATTCATGATTCATGATTTATGATTCATGATTCAATTTATAATTCATGATTCGATTCATGATTCTTGATTCATGATTTATAATTCGATTCATGATTCATGATTTAATTCATGATTTATGATTCATTACTCATGATTCAATTCATTAATCATGATTCATGATTAGATTCATGATTCATAATTCAATTCATGTTTCATAATTCATGATTCATGATTCATGATTGATGATTCAATTCATGATTCATGATTCAATTCATGATTCATGATTCAATTCATTATTCATGATTCATGATTCAATTCATGATTCAATTCATGATTCATGATTCATTTCATGATTCATGATTCATTTCATGATTCAATTCATGATTCATGATTCGATTCATGATTCATGATTCAATTCATGATTCAATTCATGATTCATTGTTCGATTCATGATTCATGATTCAATTCATGATTCATAATTCAATTCATGATTCATGATACATGATTCAGGATTCATGATTCATGATTCATGATTCGATTCATGAATTATGATTCAGTTCATGATTCATGATTCAAGATTCATGATTCAATTCATGATTCATGATTCGATTCATGATTCGATTCATGATTCATGATTCAATTCATGATTCATGATTCATGATTCAATTCATGATCCATGATTCGATTCATGATTTATGATTCATGATTCATGATTCATGATTTAATTCATGATTAATGTTTCATGATTCAATTCATGATTCAATTCATGATTTATGAATCAATTTATGATTCATAATTCATTATTTATGATTCATGATTCATGATTCAATTCATGATTCATGATTCATGATTCATGATTCTTGATTCAATTCATGATTCATGATTCGATTCATGATTCCTGATTCTTGATTCATGATTCGATTCATGATTCATTATTCAAGATTCAATTCATGATTAATGATTCATGATTCGATTCATGATTCATGATTTGATTCATGATTCGATTCATGATTCATTATTCAAGATTCAATTCATGATTAATGATTCATGATTTAATTCATGATTCATGATTCGATTCATGATTCATGATTCGATTCATGATTCAATTCACGATTCATGATTCATGATTCAATTCATGATTCATGATTGATGATTCAATTCATGATTCAATTCATGATTCATGATTCAATTCATGATTCACGATTCAAGAATAAATTCATGATTTATGATTCAATTCATGATTCATGATTCATGATTCGAATTATGATTCGTGATTCATGATTCAATTTATGATTCATGATTCATGATTCGAATTATTATTCATGATTCATGATTCAATTCATGATTCATGATTCATGATTCATGATTTAATTCATGATTAATGATTCATGATTCAATTCATGATTCATGAATCAATTTATGATTCATAATTCATGATTTATGAATCATGATTTATGATTCAATTCATGATTCAATTCATGATTCATGATTCATGATTCCATTCATAATTCATGATTCAATTCATGATTCATGATTCATGATTAATGATTCAATTCATGATTCAATTCATGATTCAAAATTTGATTCATGATTCATGATTCAATTCATGATTCATAATTCATGATTAAATTCATGATTCATGATTTGATTCATGATTCAATTCATGATTCATGTTTTAATTCATGATTCATGATTCGATTCATGATTCATGATTCATGATTCAATTCATGATTCATGATTCATAATTCATGATTCATGATTCAATTAATAATTCATAATTCATGATTCATGATTCATGTTTCATGATTCATGATTGAATTCATAATTCATGATTCATGATTTGATTCATGATTCATGATTAGATTCATGATTCATGATTCAATTCATGATTCCTGATTCATGAATCAATTCATGATTCATGATTTAATTCATGATTCATGATTCATGATTCAAATTATGATTCATAATTCATGATTCAAATTATGATTCATGATTCGATTCATGATTCATGATTCAATTAATGTTTCATGATTCAATTCATGATTCATGATTCAATTCATGATTTATGATTCATAATTCATGATTCAATTCATGATTCATGATTCATGATGCAATTCATGATTCATGATTCAATTCATGATTCATGATTCATGATTAATGATTCAATTCCTGATTGAATTCATGATTCATAATTTGATTCATGATTCAATTCATGATTTATAATTCATGATTCATGAATTATGATTCAATTCATGATTCATGATTCATGATTCAATTCATGATTCATGATTCATGATTAAATTCATGATTCATGATTTGATTCATGATTCTTGAATCATGATTCATGATTCAATTCATGATTCATGATTCATGATTTAATTGATGATTCATGATTCGATTCATGATTCATGATTCATGATTCAATTCATGATTCATGATTCAATTCATGATTCATGATTCATGATTCAATTCATGATTCAATTCATTATTCATGATTCATGATTCAATTTATGATATATTAATCATGATTCAATTCATGATTCATTATTCAAGATTCAATTTATGATTTATGATTCAATTCATGATTCATGATTCATGATTCGATTCATGATTCGTGATTCATGATTCAATTTATGATTCATGATTCATGATTCGATTCATGATTAATGATTCATGATTCAATTCATGATTCATGATTCGATTCATGATTCGTGATTCATGATTCAATTTATGATTCATGATTCATGATTCAATTTATGATTCATGATTCATGATTCATGATTCAATTCATGATTAATGATTTAATTCATAATTCAATTCATGATTCATGATTCAATTCATAATTCATAATTCATGATTCATGATTCATGTTTCATGATTCATGATTCATGTTTCATGATTCATGATTCGATTCATGATTCATGATTCATGATTCAATTCATGATTCAATTCATGATTTATGATTCAATTCATGATTCGATTCCTGATTCAATTCATGATTCATGATTCGATTTATGATTCATGATTCAATTCATGATTCATGATTCATGAATCAATTCATGATTCATGATTCATGAATGAATTCATGATTCATGATTCATGATTCAATTCATGATTCATGATTCAATTCATGATTCATTATTTGATTTATGATTCATAATTCAATTCATGATTCATGATTCATGAATCAATTCATGATTCATGATTCATGATTCAATTCATGATTCATGATTCAATTCATGATTCAATTCATGATTCATGATTCATGATTCATGATTCGATTCATGATTCGTGATTCATGATTCATTTTATTATTCATGATTCGATTCATGATTCGTGATTCATGATTCATGATTCAATTCATGATTCATGATTCGATTCATGATTCATGATTCGATTCATGATTCATGATTCCTGATTCAATTCATGATTCATGATTCATGATTCATGATTCAAGTCATGATTCATGATTCAATTCATGATTCAATTCATGATTCATGATTCAATTTATGATTCATGATTCATGATTCATGATTCATGATTCAATTCATGATTCATGATTCAATTCATAATTCAATTCATGATTCATGATTCAATTCATGATTCATAATTCATAATTCATAATTCATGATTCATGATTCAATTAATAATTCATAATTCATGATTCATGATTCATATTTCATGATTCATGATTTAATTCATGATTCATGATTCAATTCATGATTGAATTCATAATTCATGATTCATGATTTGATTCATGATTCATGATTTGATTCATGATTCATGATTTGATTCATGATTCATGATTCAATTCATGATTCCTGATTCATGAATCAATTCATGATTCATGATTTAATTCATGATTCATGATTCATGATTCAAATTATGATTCATGATTCAATTCATGATTCATGATTCATGATTCAATTCATGTTTTATGATTCAATTCATGATTCATGATTCAATTCATGAATTATGATTCAATTCATTATTCAATTCCTGATTCAATTCATGATTCATGATTTGATTAATGATTCATGATTTGATTCATGATTCATGATTCAATTCATGATTCCTGATTCAAGAATCATGATTCATGATTTATGATTCATGATTCATGATTCATGATTCAATTCATGATTCAATTCATGATTCATAATTCATGATTCATGATTCATGATTGAATTCATGATTCATGATTCATGATTCATGATTCAATTCATGATTCAATTCATGATTCATGACTCATAATTCTATTCATGATTCAATTCATGATTCAATTCATGATTCAATTCATGATTCAATTCATGATTCATGATTCATCATTGAATTCATGATTCATGATTCATGATTCAATTCATGATTCATGATTCATGATTTAAATTATGATTCAATTCATGATTCATGATTCATGATTAATGATTCAACTCATGATTCAATTCAAGATTCGTGATTCAATTCATGATTCATGATTCGATTCATGATTCATGATTCATGTTTCATGATTCAATTCATTATTCATGATTCATGATTCAATTCATGATTCAATTTATGATTCATGATTCATGATTCAATTCATGATTCGATTCATGATTCATGTTTACTTCATGATTCATGATTCGATTCATGATTCATGATTTATGATTCATGATTCAATTCATAATTCATGATTCGATTCATGATTCTTGATTCATGATTTATAATTCGATTCATGATTCATGATGCAATTCATGATTCATGATTCAAATCATGATTCATGATTCATGATTAAATTCATGATTCATGATTTGATTCATGATTCTTGAATCATGATTCATGATTCAATTCATGATTCATGATTCATGATTTAATTGATGATTCATGATTCGATTCATGATTCATGATTCATGATTCAATTCATGATTCATGATTCAATTCATGATTCATGATTCAATTCATGATTCAATTCATTATTCATGATTCATGATTCAATTTATGATTCATTAATCATGATTCAATTCATGATTCAATTCATGATTCATTATTCAAGATTCAATTCATGATTTATGATTCAATTCATGATTCATGATTCGATTCATGATTCGTGATTCATGATTCAATTTATGATTCATGATTCATGATTCGATTCATGATTCATGATTCATGATTCAATTCATGATTCATGATTCAATTCATGATTCATGATTCATGAATCGATTCATGATTCATGATTCCTGATTCAATTCATTAATCATGATTCATGATTAGATTCATGATTCATAATTCAATTCATGTTTCATAATTCATGATTCATGATTCAATTCATGATTCATGATTCATGATTGATGATTCAATTCATTAATCATGATTCATGATTAGATTCATGATTCATAATTCAATTCATGTTTCATAATTCATGATTCATGATTCAATTCATGATTCATGATTCATGATTGATGATTCAATTCATTAATCATGATTCATGATTAGATTCATGATTCATAATTCAATTCATGTTTCATAATTCATGATTCATGATTCAATTCATGATTCATGATTCATGATTGATGATTCAATTCATGATTCATGATTCAATTCATGATTCGATTCCTGATTCATTTCATGATTCATGATTCGATTTATGATTCTTGATTCATGATTCAATTCATTATTCATGATTCAATTCATGATTCAATTAATGATTCATGATTCATTTCATGATTCATGATTCATTTCATGATTCAATTCATGATTCATGATTCGATTCATGATTCATGATTCAATTCATGATTCAATTCATGATTCATTATTCGATTCGTGATTCATGATTCAATTCATGATTCATGATTCAATTCATGATTCATGATTCATGATTCATATTTCGATTCATGATTCATGTTTTAATTCATGATTCATGATTCGATTCATGATTCATGATTCATGATTCAATTCATGATTCATGATTCATAATTCATGATTCATGATTCAATTAATAATTCATAATTCATGATTCATGATTCATGTTTCATGATTCATGATTCAATTCATGATTGAATTCATAATTCATGATTCATGATTTGATTCATGATTCATGATTTGATTCATGATTCATGATTCAATTCCTGATTCCTGATTCATGAATCAATTCATGATTCATGATTTAATTCATGATTCATGATTCATGATTCAAATTATGATTCATGATTCATGATTCAAATTATGATTCATGATTCGATTCATGATTCATGATTCAATTAATGTTTCATGATTCAATTCATGATTCATGATTCAATTCATGATTTATGATTCATGATTCATGATTCAATTCATGATTCATGATTCATGATGCAATTCATGATTCATGATTCAAATCATGATTCATGATTCATGATTAAATTCATGATTCATGATTTGATTCATGATTCTTGAATCATGATTCATGATTCAATTCATGATTCATGATTCATGATTTAATTCATGATTCATGATTCGATTCATGATTCATGATTCATGATTCAATTCATGATTCATGATTCAATTCATGATTCATGATTCATGATTCAATTCATGATTCAATTCATTATTCATGATTCATGATTCAATTTATGATTCATTAATCATGATTCAATTCATGATTCAATTCATGATTCATTATTCAAGATGCAATTCATGATTTATGATTCAATTCATGATTCATGATTCATGATTCGATTCATGATTCGTGATTCATGATTCAATTTATGATTCATGATTCATGATTCGATTCATGATTCATGATTCATGATTCAATTCATGATTCATGATTCATGAATCGATTCATGATTCATGATTCCTGATTCAATTCATGATTCATGATTTATGATTCAATTTATGATTCATGATTCATGATTCAATTTATGATTCATGATTCATGATTCATGATTCATGATTCAATTCAAGATTCATGATTTAATTCATAATTCAATTCATGATTCATGATTCAATTCATAATTCATAATTCATGATTCATGATTCATGTTTCATGATTCATGATTCATGTTTCATGATTCATGATTCAATTCATGATTCAATTCATGATTCAATTCATAATTCATGATTCATGATTTGATTCATGATTCGATTCATGATTTATGATTCAATTCATGATTCCTGATTCATGAATCAATTCATGATTCATGATTCAATTAATGATTCATGATTCAATTCATGATTCAATTCATAATTCATGATTCATGATTTGATTCATGATTCATGATTCGATTCATGATTTATGATTCAATTCATGATTCCTGATTCATGAATCAATTCATGATTCTTGATTTAATTCATGCTTCATGATTCATGATTCAAATTATGATTCATGATTCGATTCATGATTCGTGATTCAATTCATGATTCAATTCATGATTTATGATTCAATTCATGATTCGATTCCTGATTCAATTCATGATTCATGATTCGATTTATGATTCATGATTCAATTCATGATTCATGATTCATGAATCAATTCATGATTCATGATTCATGAATCAATTCATGATTCATGATTCAATTCATGATTCATGATTCAATTCATGATTCATTATTCGATTTATGATTCATAATTCAATTCATGATTCATGATTCATGAATCAATTCATGATTCATGATTCATGATTCAATTCATGATTCAAGATTCAATTCATGATTCAATTCATGATTCATGATTCATGATTCATGATTCGATTCATGATTCGTGATTCATGATTCATTTTATAATTCATGATTCAATTCATGATTCGTGATTCATGATTCATGATTCATGATTCGATTCATGATTCATGATTCGATTCATGATTCATGATGCCTAATTCAATTCATGATTCATGATTCATGATTCATAATTCAAGTCATGATTCATGATTCATGATTCAATTCATAATTCAATTCATGATTCATGATTCAATTCATGATTCATAATTCATAATTCATAATTCATGATTCATGATTCAATTAATAATTCATAATTCATGATTCATGATTCATGTTTCATGATTCATGATTTAATTCATGATTCATGATTCAATTCATGATTCATGATTTGATTTATGATTCATGATTTGATTCATGATTCGATTCCTGATTCAATTCATGATTCATGATTTGATTCATGATTCATGATTTGATTCATGATTCATGATTCAATTCATGATTCCTGATTCAAGAATCATGTTTCATGGTTCATGATTGAATTCATGATTCATGATTCAATTCATGATTCATGATTCTTGATTCATGATTCAATTCATGATTCATGATTCATGATTCATGATTCAATTCATGATTCAATTCATGATTCATGATTCATGATTCATGATTCAATTCATGATTCATGATTCATGATTCAATTCATGATTCAATTCATGATTCATGACTCATGATTCGATTCATGATTCAATTCATGATTCGATTCATGATTCAATTCATGATTCAATTCATGATTCATGATTCATCATTGAATTCATGATTCATGATTCATGATTCAAATTATGATTCATGATTCATGATTTAAATTATAATTCAATTCATGATTCATGATTAATGATTCAATTCATGATTCAATTCAAGATTCATGACGCGATTCATGATTCATGATTCGATTCATGATTCATGATTCATGTTTCATGATTCAATTCATTATTCATGATTCATGATTCAATTCATGATTCAATTTATGATTCATGATTCATGATTCAATTCATAATTCATGATTCCAGATTTGATTCATGATTGATGTTTAATTCATGATTCATGATTTGATTCATGATTCATGATTTATGATTCATGATTCAATTCATAATTCATGATTCGATTCATGATTCTTGATTCATGATTTATAATTCGATTCATGATTCATGATTTAATTCATGATTTATGATTCATTACTCATGATTCAATTCATTAATCATGATTCATGATTAGATTCATGATTCATAATTCAATTCATGTTTCATAATTCATGATTCATGATTCAATTCATTAATCATGATTCATGATTAGATTCATGATTCATAATTCAATTCATGTTTCATAATTCATGATTGATGATTCAATTCATGATTCATGATTGATGATTCAATTCATGATTCATGATTCATGAATCAATTCATGATTCATGATTGATGATTCAATTCATGATTCATGATTCAATTCATGATTCATGATTCGATTTATGATTCATAATTCAATTCATGATTCATGATTCATGAATCAATTCATGATTCATGATTCATGATTCAATTCATGATTCAAGATTCAATTCATGATTCAATTCATGATTCATGATTCATGATTCATGATTCGATTCATGATTCGTGATTCATGATTCATTTTATAATTCATGATTCAATTCATGATTTGTGATTCATGATTCATGATTCAATTCATGATTCATGATTTGATTCATGATTCATGATTCGATTCATGATTCATGATTCCTGATTCAATTCATGATTCATGATTCATGATTCATGATTCAAGTCATGATTCATGATTCAATTCATGATTCAATTCATGATTCATGATTCAATTTATGATTCATGATTCATGATTCATGATTTATGATTCAATTCATGATTCATGATTCATGATTCAATTCATAATTCAATTCATGATTCATGATTCAATTCATGATTCATAATTCATAATTCATAATTCATGATTCATGATTCAATTAATAATTCATAATTCATGATTCATGATTCATGTTTCATGATTCATGATTTAATTCATGATTCATGATTCAATTCATGATTGAATTCATAATTCATGATTCATGATTTGATTCATGATTCATGATTCATGATTCAATTCATGATTCATAATTCATAATTCATAATTCATGATTCATGATTCAATTAATAATTCATAATTCATGATTCATGATTCATGTTTCATGATTTAATTCATGATTCATGATTCAATTCATGATTGAATTCATAATTCATGATTCATGATTTGATTCATGATTCATGATTTGATTCATGATTCATGATTTGATTCATGATTCATGATTTAATTCATGATTCATGATTCAATTCATGATTGAATTCATAATTCATGATTCATGATTTGATTCATGATTCATGATTTGATTCATGATTCATGATTTGATTCATGATTCATGATTCAATTCATGATTCCTGATTCATGAATCAATTCATGATTCATGATTTAATTCATGATTCATGATTCATGATTCAAATTATGATTCATGATTCGATTCATGATTCATGATTCATGATTCAATTCATGTTTCATGATTCAATTCATGATTCATGATTCAATTCATGAATTATGATTCAATTCATGATTTGATTCATGATTCATGATTTGATTCATGATTCATGATTCAATTCATGATTCCTGATTCAAGAATCATGATTCATGATTCATGATTCATGATTCAATTCATGATTCATGATTCAATTCATGATTCATGACTCATGATTCGATTCATGATTCAATTCATGATTCAATTCATGATTCATGATTCATCATTGAATTCATGATTCATGATTCATGATTCAATTCATGATTCATGATTCATGATTTAAAATATGATTCAATTCATGATTCATGATTCATGATTAATGATTCAATTCATGATTCAATTCAAGATTTATGATGCGATTCAAGATTCATGATTCGATTCATGATTCATGATTCATGTTTCATGATTCAATTCATGATTCAATTCAAGATTCATGATGCGATTCATGATTCATGATTCGATTCATGATTCATGATTCATGTTTCATGATTCAATTCATGATTCATGATTCATGATTCAATTCATGATTCAATTTATGATTCATGATTCATGATTCAATTCATGATTCAATTCATGATTCAAGATTTGATTCATGATTGATGTTTAATTCATGATTCATGATTCGATTCATGATTCATGATTTATGATTCATGATTCAATTCATAATTCATGATTCGATTCATGATTCTTGATTCATGATTTATAATTCGATTCATGATTCATAATTCAATTCATGTTTCATAATTCATGATTCATGATTCAATTCATGATTGATGATTCATGATTGATGATTCAATTCATGATTCATGATTCAATTCATGATTCGATTCCTGATTCATTTCATGATTCATGATTCGATTTATGATTCTTGATTCATGATTCAATTCATGATTCATGATTCAATTCATGATTCAAGATTCATGATTCAATTCATGATTCAATTCATGATTCAATTCATGATTCATGATTCATTTCATGATTCATGATTCATTTCATGATTCAATTCATGATTCATGATTCGATTCATGATTCATGATTCAATTCATGATTTAATTCATGATTCATTATTCGATTCATGATTCATGATTCAATTCATGATTCATGATTCAATTCATGATTCATGATTCATGATTCATGATTCATGATTCGATTCATGAATTATGATTCAATTCATGATTCATAATTCAAGATTCATGATTCAATTCATGATTCATGATTCGATTCATGATTCGATTCATGATTCATGATTCATGATTCTATTCATGATTCATGATTCAATTCATGATTCATGATTCATGATTCAATTCATGATTCATGATTCAATTCATGATTCATGATTAGATTCATGATTCATGATTCATGATTCATGAATTATGATTCATGATTCATGAATTATGATTCATGATTCATGATTTAATTCATGATTAATGTTTCATGATTCAATTCATGATTCAATTCATGATTTATGATTCAATTTATGATTCATAATTCATGATTTATGATTCATGATTCATGATTCAATTCATGATTCATGATTCATGATTCATGATTCTTGATTCAATTCATGATTCATGATTCGATTCATGATTCCTGATTCATGATTCATGATTCGATTCATGATTCATTATTCAAGATTCAATTCATGATTAATGATTCATGATTCGATTCATGATTCGATTCATGATTCTTGAATCATGATTCATGATTCAATTCATGATTCATGATTCATGATTTAATTCATGATTCATGATTTGATTGATTCATGATTCAATTCAAGATTCATGATTCGATTCATGATTCATGATTCGATTCATGATTCATGATTCATGTTTAATGACTGAATTCATGATTCATGATTCATGATTCAATTCATGATTCAATTTATGATTCATGATTCATGATTCAATTCATGATTCAATTCATGATTCATGATTCAAGATTCGATTCATGATTCATGTTTAATTCATGATTCATGATTTGATTCATGATTCATGATTTATGATTCATGATTCAATTCATAATTCATGATTCGATTCATGATTCTTGATTCATGATTTATAATTCGATTCATGATTCATGATTTAATTCATGATTTATGATTCATTACTCATGATTCAATTCATTAATCATGATTCATGATTAGATTTATGATTCATAATTCAATTCATGTTTCATAATTCATGATTCATGATTCAATTCATGATTCATGATTCATGATTGATGATTCAATTCATGATTCATGATTCAATTCATGATTCATGATTCAATTCATGATTCGATTCCTGATTCATTTCATGATTCATGATTCGATTTATGATTCTTGATTCATGATTCAATTCATGATTCATGATTCAATTCGTGATTCAAGATTCATGATTCAATTCATGATTCAATTCATGATTCATTATTCATTTCATGATTCATGATTCATTTCATGATTCAATTCATGATTCGTGATTCGATTCATGATTCATGATTCAATTCATGATTCAATTAATGATTCATTATTCAATTCATGATTCATGATTCAATTCATGATTCATGATTCATTTTATGATTCATGATTCATGATTCATGATTCATGATTCGATTCATGAATTATGATTCAATTCATGATTCAAGATTCAAGATTCATGATTCAATTCATGATTCATGATTCGATTCATGATTCAATTCATGATTCATGATTCGATTCATGATTCATGATTCATGATTCAATTTATGATTCATGATTCAATTCATGATTCATGATTCATGATTCAATTCATGATTCATGATTTGATTCATGATTCATGATTCATGATTCATGAATTATTATTCATGATTCATGATTTAATTCATGATTAATGTTTCATGATTCAATTCATGATTCAATTCATGATTTATGAATCAATTTATGATTCATAATTCATGATTTATGATTCATGATTCATGATTCAATTCATGATTCATGATTCATGATTCATGATTCATGATTCAATTCATGATTCAATTCATGATTCAATTCATGATTTATGAATCAATTTATGATTCATAATTCATGATTTATGATTCATGATTCATGATTCGATTTATGATTCATGATTCGATTCATGATTCATTATTCAAGATTCATTTCATGATTAATGATTCATGATTCGATTCATGATTCATGATTCGATTCATGATTCTTGAATCATGATTCATGATTCAATTCATGATTCATAGAATCATGATTTAATTCATGATTCATGATTCGATTCATGATTCATGAGTCATGATTCATGATTCATGATTCATGATTCAATTCACGATTCATGATTCATGATTCAATTCATGATTCAATTCATGATTCATGATTCATGATTCAATTTATGATTCATTAATCATGATTCAATTCATGATTCAATTCATGATTCAATTCATGTTTCATGATTCAAGAATAAATTCATGATTTATGATTCAATTCATGATTCATGATTCATGATTCGATTCATGATTCGTGATTCATGATTCAATTTATGATTCATGATTAATGATTCGAATTATTATTCATGATTCATGATTCAATTCATGATTCATGATTCATGATTCATGATTTAATTCATGATTAATGATTCATGATTCAATTCATGATTCATGAATCAATTTATGATTCATAATATATGATTTATGAATCATGATTTATGATTCAATTCATGATTCAATTCATGATTCATGATTCAATTCATGATTCATGATTCAATTCATGATTCATGATTCATGATTAATGATTCAATTCATGATTCAATTCATAATTCATAATTTGATTCATGATTCATGATTTAATTCATGATTCATAATTCATGATTTAATTCATGATTCATGATTCAATTCATGATTGAATTCATAATTCATGATTAATGATTTGATTCATGATTCATGATTTGATTCATGATTCATGATTCAATTCATGATTCCTGATTCATGAATCAATTCACGATTCATGATTTAATTCATGATTCATGATTCATGATTCAAATTATGATTCATGATTCGATTTATGATTCATGATTCAATTCATGATTCGATTCCTGATTCAATTCATGATTCATGATTTGATTCATGATTCATAATTTGATTCATGATTCATGATTCAATTTATGATTCCTGATTGAAGAATCATAATTCATGATTCATGATGCATGATTCAATTCATGATTCATGATTCAATTCATGATTCAATTCATGATTCATGATTCAATTCATGATTCAATTCATGATTCATGATTCATGATTCATGATTCAATTCATGATTCATGATTCATGATTCATGATTCATGATTCATGATTCAATTCATAATTCAATTCATGATTCATGACTCATGATTCGATTCATGATTCAATTCATGATTCAATTTATGATTCATGATTCATCATTGAATTCATGATTCATGATTCATGATTCAAATCATGATTCATGATTCATGATTTAAATTATGATTCAATTCATGATTCATGATTCATGATTAATGATTCAATTCATGATTCAATTCAAGATTCATGATTCGATTCATGATTCATGATTCGATTCATGATTCATGATTCATGTTTCATGATTCAATTCATGATTCATGATTCATGATTCAATTCATGATTCAATTTATGATTCATGATTCATGATTCAATTCATGATTCAATTCATGATTCATGATTCAAGATTCGATTCATGATTCATGTTTAATTCATGATTCATGATTCGATTCATGATTCATGATTTATGATTCATGATTCAATTCATAATTCATGATTCGATTCATGATTCTTGATTCATTATTTATAATTCGATTCATGATTCATGATTTAATTCATGATTTATGATTCATTACTCATATTTCAATTCATTTATCATGATTCATGATTAGATTCATGATTCATAATTCAATTCATGTTTCATAATTCATGATTCATGATTCAATTCATGATTCATGATTCAATTCATGATTCATGATTCATGATTGATGATTCAATTCATTAATCATGATTCATGATTAGATTCATGATTCATAATTCAATTCATGTTTCATAATTCATGATTCATGATTCAATTCATGATTCTTGATTGATGATTCAATTCATGATTCATGATTCAATTCATGATTCATGATTCAATTCATGATTCGATTCCTGATTCATTTCATGATTCATAATTCGATTTATGATTCTTGATTCATGATTCAATTCATGATTCATGATTCAATTCATGATTCATGATTCATGATTCAATTCATGATTCATGATTCATGATTCAATTCATGATTCAATTCATGATTCATTTCATGATTCATGATTCATTTCATGATTCAATTCATGATTCATTATTCGATTCATGATTCATGATTCAATTCATGATTCATGATTCAATTCATGATTCATGATTCATGATTCATGATTCGATTCATGAATTATGATTCAATTCATGATTCATGATTCA
>NW_027446245.1:0-70234 GCF_038048845.1 Mixophyes fleayi | reverse complement strand
TGTAAAAGAATTGATGTAAGTCATTGTTTCCAAGAGAAAGGGAGACCGGAGTGTAAAAAAGCGTTGTTTTTGGACGGCAATGAAGAAATGACTATGTTTTGCGATTTCTCCTGCTCAGAAAGACTTAGAAAGTTGATAATTGTGGGCAATGTTAGAACTGTCATGAGAAACAAGAATTATGTAAAAGAATTGATGTAAGTCATTGTTTCCAAGAGAAAGGGAGACAGGAGTGTAAAAAAGCGTTGTTTTTGGACGGCAATGAAGAAATGACTGTTTTGCGATTTCTCTTGCTCAGAAAGACTTAGAAAGTTGATAATTGTGGGCAATGTTAGAAATGTCATGAGAAACAAGAATTATGTAAAAGAATTGATGTAAGTCATTGTTTCCAAGAGAAAGGGAGACCGGAGTGTAAAAAAGCGTTGTTTTTGGACGGCAATGAAGAAATGACTATGTTTTGCGATTTCTCCTGCTCAGAAAGACTTAGAAAGTTGATAATTGTGGGCAATGTTAGAAATGTCATGAGAAACAAGAATTATGTAAAAGAATTGATGTAAGTCATTGTTTCCAAGAGAAAGGGAGACCGGAGTGTAAAAAAGCGTTGTTTTTGGACGGCAATGAAGAAATGACTATGTTTTGCGATTTCTCCTGCTCAGAAAGACTTAGAAAGTTGATAATTGTGGGCAATGTTAGAAATGTCATGAGAAACAAGAATTATGTAAAAGAATTGATGTAAGTCATTGTTTCCAAGAGAAAGGGAGACAGGAGTGTAAAAAAGCGTTGTTTTTGGACGGCAATGAAGAAATGACTATGTTTTGCGATTTCTCCTGCTCAGAAAGACTTAGAAAGTTGATAATTGTGGGCAATGTTAGAACTGTCATGAGAAACAAGAATTATGTAAAAGAATTGATGTAAGTCATTGTTTCCAAGAGAAAGGGAGACCGGAGTGTAAAAAAGCCTTGTTTTTGGACGGCAATGAAGAAATGACTGTTTTGCGATTTCTCCTGCTCAGAAAGACTTAGAAAGTTGATAATTGTGGGCAATGTTAGAACTGTCATGAGAAACAAGAATTATGTAAAAGAATTGATGTAAGTCATTGTTTCCAAGAGAAAGGGAGACAGGAGTGTAAAAAAGCGTTGTTTTTGGACGCCAATGAAGAAATGACTGTTTTGCGATTTCTCCTGCTCAGAAATACTTAGAAAGTTGAAAATTGTGGGCAATGTTAGAAATGTCATGAGAAACAAGAATTATGTAAAAGAATTGATGTAAGTCATTGTTTCCAAGAGAAAGGGAGATCGGAGTGTAAAAAAGCGTTGTTTTTGGACGGCAATGAAGAAATGACTGTTTTGCGATTTCTCTTGCTCAGAAAGACTTAGAAAGTTGATAATTGTGGGCAATGTTAGAAATGTCATGAGAAACAAGAATTATGTAAAAGAATTGATGTAAGTCATTGTTTCCAAGAGAAAGGGAGACCGGAGTGTAAAAAAGCGTTGTTTTTGGACGGCAATGAAGAAATGACTATGTTTTGCGATTTCTCCTGCTCAGAAAGACTTAGAAAGTTGATAATTGTGGGCAATGTTAGAACTGTCATGAGAAACAAGAATTATGTAAAAGAATTGATGTAAGTCATTGTTTCCAAGAGAAAGGGAGACCGGAGTGTAAAAAAGCCTTGTTTTTGGACGGCAATGAAGAAATGACTGTTTTGCGATTTCTCCTGCTCAGAAAGACTTAGAAAGTTGATAATTGTGGGCAATGTTAGAACTGTCATGAGAAACAAGAATTATGTAAAAGAATTGATGTAAGTCATTGTTTCCAAGAGAAAGGGAGACAGGAGTGTAAAAAAGCGTTGTTTTTGGACGGCAATGAAGAAATGACTATGTTTTGCGATTTCTCCTGCTCAGAAAGACTTAGAAAGTTGATAATTGTGGGCAATGTTAGAAATGTCATGAGAAACAAGAATTATGTAAAAGAATTGATGTAAGTCATTGTTTCCAAGAGAAAGGGAGACAGGAGTGTAAAAAAGCGTTGTTTTTGGACGGCAATGAAGAAATGACTATGTTTTGCGATTTCTCCTGCTCAGAAAGACTTAGAAAGTTGATAATTGTGGGCAATGTTAGAACTGTCATGAGAAAAAAGAATTATGTAAAAGAATTGATGTAAGTCATTGTTTCCAAGAGAAAGGGAGACCGGAGTGTAAAAAAGCCTTGTTTTTGGACGGCAATGAAGAAATGACTGTTTTGCGATTTCTCCTCCTCAGAAAGACTTAGAAAGTTGATAATTGTGGGCAATGTTAGAAATGTCATGAGAAACAAGAATTATGTAAAAGAATTGATGTAAGTCATTGTTTCCAAGAGAAAGGGAGACAGGAGTGTAAAAAAGCGTTGTTTTTGGACGCCAATGAAGAAATGACAGTTTTGCGATTTCTCCTGCTCAGAAAGACTTAGAAAGTTGATAATTGTGGGCAATGTTAGAAATGTCATGAGAAACAAGAATTATGTAAAAGAATTGATGTAAGTCATTGTTTCCAAGAGAAAGGGAGATCGGAGTGTAAAAAAGCGTTGTTTTTGGACGGCAATAAGGAAATGACTGTTTTGCGATTTCTCTTGCTCAGAAAGACTTAGAAAGTTGATAATTGTGGGAAATGTTAGAAATGTCATGAGAAACAAGAATTATGTAAAAGAATTGATGTAAGTCATTGTTTCCAAGAGAAAGGGAGAGCGGAGTGTAAAAAAGTGTTGTTTTTGGACGGCAATGAAGAAATGACTGTTTTGCGATTTCTCTTGCTCAGAAAGACTTAGAAAGTTGATAATTGTGGGCAATGTTAGAAATGTCATGAGAAACAAGAATTATGTAAAAGAACTGATGTAAGTCATTGTTTCCAAGAGAAAGGGAGACAGGAGTGTAAAAAAGCGTTGTTTTTGGACGGCAATGAAGAAATGACTGTTTTGCGATTTCTCTTGCTCAGAAAGACTTAGAAAGTTGATAAATGTGGGCAATGTTAGAAATGTCATGAGAAACAAGAATTATGTAAAAGAACTGATGTAAGTCATTGTTTCCAAGAGAAAGGGAGACCGGAGTGTAAAAAAGCGTTGTTTTTGGACGGCAATGAAGAAATGACTATGTTTTGCGATTTCTCCTGCTCAGAAAGACTTAGAAAGTTGATAATTGTGGGCAATGTTAGAAATGTCATGAGAAACAAGAATTATGTAAAAAAATTGATGTAAGTCATTGTTTCCAAGAGAAAGGGAGACCGGAGTGTAAAAAAGCGTTGTTTTTGGACGCCAATGAAGAAATGACTGTTTTGCGATTTCTCTTGCTCAGAAAGACTTAGAAAGTTGATAATTGTGGGCAATGTTAGAAATGTCATGAGAAACAAGAATTATGTAAAAGAATTGATGTAAGTCATTGTTTCCAAGAGAAAGGGAGACAGGAGTGTAAAAAAGCGTTGTTTTTGGACGGCAAAGAAGAAATGACTATGTTTTGCGATTTCTCCTGCTCAGAAAGACTTAGAAAGTTGATAATTGTGGGCAATGTTAGAAATGTCATGAGAAACAAGAATTATGTAAAAAAATTGATGTAAGTCATTGTTTCCAAGAGAAAGGGAGACCGGAGTGTAAAAAAGCGTTGTTTTTGGACGCCAATGAAGAAATGACTGTTTTGCGATTTCTCTTGCTCAGAAAGACTTAGAAAGTTGATAATTGTGGGCAATGTTAGAAATGTCATGAGAAACAAGAATTATGTAAAAGAATTGATGTAAGTCATTGTTTCCAAGAGAAAGGGAGACAGGAGTATAAAAAAGCGTTGTTTTTGGACGGCAATGAAGAAATGACTATGTTTTGCGATTTCTCCTGCTCAGAAAGACTTAGAAAGTTGATAATTGTGGGAAATGTTAGAAATGTCATGAGAAACAAGAATTATGTAAAAGAATTGATGTAAGTCATTGTTTCCAAGAGAAAGAGAGACAGGAGTGTAAAAAAGCGTTGTTTTTGGACGGCAATGAAGAAATGACTATGTTTTGCGATTTCTCCTGCTCAGAAAGACTTAGAAAGTTGATAATTGTGGGAAATGTTAGAAATGTCATGAGAAACAAGAATTATGTAAAAGAATTGATGTAAGTCATTGTTTCCAAGAGAAAGGGAGACAGGAGTGTAAAAAAGCGTTGTTTTTGGACGCCAATGAAGAAATGACTGTTTTGCGATTTCTCCTGCTCAGAAAGACTTAGAAAGTTGATAATTGTGGGCAATGTTAGAAATGTCATGAGAAACAAGAATTATGTAAAAGAATTGATGTAAGTCATTGTTTCCAAGAGAAAGGGAGAGCGGAGTGTAAAAAAGCGTTGTTTTTGGACGGCAATGAAGAAATGACTGTTTTGCGATTTCTCTTGCTCAGAAAGACTTAGAAAGTTGATAATTGTGGGCAATGTTAGAAATGTCATGAGAAACAAGAATTATGTAAAAGAACTGATGTAAGTCATTGTTTCGAAGAGAAAGGGAGACCGGAGTGTAAAAAAGCGTTGTTTTTGGACGGCAATGAAGAAATGACTATGTTTTGCGATTTCTCCTGCTCAGAAAGACTTAGAAAGTTGATAATTGTGGGAAATGTTAGAAATGTCATGAGAAACAAGAATTATGTAAAAGAATTGATGTAAGTCATTGTTTCCAAGAGAAAGGGAGACCGGAGTGTAAAAAAGCGTTGTTTTTAGACGGCAATGAAGAAATGACTGTTTTGCGATTTCTCTTGCTCAGAAAGACTTAGAAAGTTGATAATTGTGGGCAATGTTAGAAATGTCATGAGAAACAAGAATTATGTAAAAGAATTGATGTAAGTCATTGTTTCCAAGAGAAAGGGAGACAGGAGTGTAAAAAAGCGTTGTTTTTGGACGGCAATGAAGAAATGACTATGTTTTGCGATTTCTCCTGCTCAAAAGGACTTAGAAAGTTGATTATTGTGGGCAATGTAAGAAATGTCATGAGAAACAAGAATTATGTAAAAGGATTGATGTAAGTCATTGTTTCCAAGAGAAAGGGAGACAGGAGTGTAAAAAAGCGTTGTTTTTGGACGGCAATGAAGAAATGACTGTTTTGCGATTTCTCCTGCTCAGAAAGACTTAGAAAGTTGATAATTGTGGGCAATGTTAGAAATGTCATGAGAAACAAGAATTATGTAAAAGAATTGATGTAAGTCATTGTTTCCAAGAGAAAGGGAGAGCGGAGTGTAAAAAAGCGTTGTTTTTGGACGGCAATGAAGAAATGACTGTTTTGCGATTTCTCTTGCTCAGAAAGACTTAGAAAGTTGATAATTGTGGGCAATGTTAGAAATGTCATGAGAAACAAGAATTATGTAAAAGAACTGATGTAAGTCATTGTTTCCAAGAGAAAGGGAGACCGGAGTGTAAAAAAGCGTTGTTTTTGGACGGCAATGAAGAAATGACTATGTTTTGCGATTTCTCCTGCTCAGAAAGACTTAGAAAGTTGATAATTGTGGGAAATGTTAGAAATGTCATGAGAAACAAGAATTATGTAAAAGAATTGATGTAAGTCATTGTTTCCAAGAGAAAGGGAGACCGGAGTGTAAAAAAGCGTTGTTTTTAGACGGCAATGAAGAAATGACTGTTTTGCGATTTCTCTTGCTCAGAAAGACTTAGAAAGTTGATAATTGTGGGCAATGTTAGAAATGTCATGAGAAACAAGAATTATGTAAAAGAATTGATGTAAGTCATTGTTTCCAAGAGAAAGGGAGACAGGAGTGTAAAAAAGCGTTGTTTTTGGACGGCAATGAAGAAATGACTATGTTTTGCGATATCTCCTGCTCAAAAAGACTTAGAAAGTTGATTATTGTGGGCAATGTAAGAAATGTCATGAGAAACAAGAATTATGTAAAAGAATTGATGTAAGTCATTGTTTCCAAGAGAAAGGGAGACAGGAGTGTAAAAAAGCGTTGTTTTTGGACGGCAATGAAGAAATGACTGTTTTGCGATTTCTCTTGCTCAGAAAGACTTAGAAAGTTGATAATTGTGGGCAATGTTAGAAATGTCATGAGAAACAAGAATTATGTAAAAGAACTGATGTAAGTCATTGTTTCCAAGAGAAAGGGAGACCGGAGTGTAAAAAAGCGTTGTTTTTGGACGGCAATGAAGAAATGACTATGTTTTGCGATTTCTCCTGCTCAGAAAGACTTAGAAAGTTGACAATTGTGGACAATGTTAGAAATGTCATGAGAAACAAGAATTATGTAAAAAAATTGATGTAAGTCATTGTTTCCAAGAGAAAGGGAGACCAGAGTGTAAAAAAGCCTTGTTTTTGGACGGCAATGAAGAAATGACTGTTTTGCGATTTCTCCTCCTCAGAAAGACTTAGAAAGTTGATAATTGTGGGCAATGTTAGAAATGTCATGAGAAACAAGAATTATGTAAAAGAATTGATGTAAGTCATTGTTTCCAAGAGAAAGGGAGACAGGAGTGTAAAAAAGCGTTGTTTTTGGACGCCAATGAAGAAATGACTGTTTTGCGATTTCTCCTGCTCAGAAAGACTTAGAAAGTTGATAATTGTGGGCAATGTAAGAAATGTCATGAGAAACAAGAATTATGTAAAAGAACTGATGTAAGTCATTGTTTCGAAGAGAAAGGGAGACCGGAGTGTAAAAAAGCGTTGTTTTTGGACGGCAATGAAGAAATGACTATGTTTTGCGATTTCTCCTGCTCAGAAAGACTTAGAAAGTTGATAATTGTGGGAAATGTTAGAAATGTCATGAGAAACAAGAATTATGTAAAAGAATTGATGTAAGTCATTGTTTCCAAGAGAAAGGGAGACCGGAGTGTAAAAAAGCGTTGTTTTTAGACGGCAATGAAGAAATGACTGTTTTGCGATTTCTCTTGCTCAGAAAGACTTAGAAAGTTGATAATTGTGGGCAATGTTAGAAATGTCATGAGAAACAAGAATTATGTAAAAGAATTGATGTAAGTCATTGTTTCCAAGAGAAAGGGAGACAGGAGTGTAAAAAAGCGTTGTTTTTGGACGGCAATGAAGAAATGACTATGTTTTGCGATTTCTCCTGCTCAAAAGGACTTAGAAAGTTGATTATTGTGGGCAATGTAAGAAATGTCATGAGAAACAAGAATTATGTAAAAGGATTGATGTAAGTCATTGTTTCCAAGAGAAAGGGAGACAGGAGTGTAAAAAAGCGTTGTTTTTGGACGGCAATGAAGAAATGACTGTTTTGCGATTTCTCCTGCTCAGAAAGACTTAGAAAGTTGATAATTGTGGGCAATGTTAGAAATGTCATGAGAAACAAGAATTATGTAAAAGAATTGATGTAAGTCATTGTTTCCAAGAGAAAGGGAGAGCGGAGTGTAAAAAAGCGTTGTTTTTGGACGGCAATGAAGAAATGACTGTTTTGCGATTTCTCTTGCTCAGAAAGACTTAGAAAGTTGATAATTGTGGGCAATGTTAGAAATGTCATGAGAAACAAGAATTATGTAAAAGAACTGATGTAAGTCATTGTTTCCAAGAGAAAGGGAGACCGGAGTGTAAAAAAGCGTTGTTTTTGGACGGCAATGAAGAAATGACTATGTTTTGCGATTTCTCCTGCTCAGAAAGACTTAGAAAGTTGATAATTGTGGGAAATGTTAGAAATGTCATGAGAAACAAGAATTATGTAAAAGAATTGATGTAAGTCATTGTTTCCAAGAGAAAGGGAGACCGGAGTGTAAAAAAGCGTTGTTTTTAGACGGCAATGAAGAAATGACTGTTTTGCGATTTCTCTTGCTCAGAAAGACTTAGAAAGTTGATAATTGTGGGCAATGTTAGAAATGTCATGAGAAACAAGAATTATGTAAAAGAATTGATGTAAGTCATTGTTTCCAAGAGAAAGGGAGACAGGAGTGTAAAAAAGCGTTGTTTTTGGACGGCAATGAAGAAATGACTATGTTTTGCGATTTCTCCTGCTCAAAAAGACTTAGAAAGTTGATTATTGTGGGCAATGTAAGAAATGTCATGAGAAACAAGAATTATGTAAAAGAATTGATGTAAGTCATTGTTTCCAAGAGAAAGGGAGACAGGAGTGTAAAAAAGCGTTGTTTTTGGACGGCAATGAAGAAATGACTGTTTTGCGATTTCTCTTGCTCAGAAAGACTTAGAAAGTTGATAATTGTGGGCAATGTTAGAAATGTCATGAGAAACAAGAATTATGTAAAAGAACTGATGTAAGTCATTGTTTCCAAGAGAAAGGGAGACCGGAGTGTAAAAAAGCGTTGTTTTTGGACGGCAATGAAGAAATGACTATGTTTTGCGATTTCTCCTGCTCAGAAAGACTTAGAAAGTTGACAATTGTGGGCAATGTTAGAAATGTCATGAGAAACAAGAATTATGTAAAAAAATTGATGTAAGTCATTGTTTCCAAGAGAAAGGGAGACCAGAGTGTAAAAAAGCCTTGTTTTTGGACGGCAATGAAGAAATGACTGTTTTGCGATTTCTCCTCCTCAGAAAGACTTAGAAAGTTGATAATTGTGGGCAATGTTAGAAATGTCATGAGAAACAAGAATTATGTAAAAGAATTGATGTAAGTCATTGTTTCCAAGAGAAAGGGAGACAGGAGTGTAAAAAAGCGTTGTTTTTGGACGCCAATGAAGAAATGACTGTTTTGCGATTTCTCCTGCTCAGAAAGACTTAGAAAGTTGATAATTGTGGGCAATGTTAGAAATGTCATGAGAAACAAGAATTATGTAAAAGAATTGATGTAAGTCATTGTTTCCAAGAGAAAGGGAGATCGGAGTGTAAAAAAGCGTTGTTTTTGGACGGCAATAAGGAAATGACTGTTTTGCGATTTCTCTTGCTCAGAAAGACTTAGAAAGTTGATAATTGTGGAAAATGTTAGAAATGTCATGAGAAACAAGAATTATGTAAAAGAATTGATGTAAGTCATTGTTTCCAAGAGAAAGGGAGAGCGGAGTGTAAAAAAGCGTTGTTTTTGGACGGCAATGAAGAAATGACTGTTTTGCGATTTCTCTTGCTCAGAAAGACTTAGAAAGTTGATAATTGTGGGCAATGTTAGAAATGTCATGAGAAACAAGAATTATGTAAAAGAACTGATGTAAGTCATTGTTTCCAAGAGAAAGGGAGACAGGAGTGTAAAAAAGCGTTGTTTTTGGACGGCAATGAAGAAATGACTGTTTTGCGATTTCTCTTGCTCAGAAAGACTTAGAAAGTTGATAAATGTGGGCAATGTTAGAAATGTCATGAGAAACAAGAATTATGTAAAAGAACTGATGTAAGTCATTGTTTCCAAGAGAAAGGGAGACCGGAGTGTAAAAAAGCGTTGGTTTTGGACGGCAATGAAGAAATGACTATGTTTTGCGATTTCTCCTGCTCAGAAAGACTTAGAAAGTTGATAATTGTGGGCAATGTTAGAAATGTCATGAGAAACAAGAATTATGTAAAAAAATTGATGTAAGTCATTGTTTCCAAGAGAAAGGGAGACCGGAGTGTAAAAAAGCGTTGTTTTTGGACGCCAATGAAGAAATGACTGTTTTGCGATTTCTCTTGCTCAGAAAGACTTAGAAAGTTGATAATTGTGGGCAATGTTAGAAATGTCATGAGAAACAAGAATTATGTAAAAGAACTGATGTAAGTCATTGTTTCCAAGAGAAAGGGAGACCGGAGTGTAAAAAAGCGTTGTTTTTGGACGGCAATGAAGAAATGACTATGTTTTGCGATTTCTCCTGCTCAGAAAGACTTAGAAAGTTGATAATTGTGGGAAATGTTAGAAATGTCATGAGAAACAAGAATTATGTAAAAGAATTGATGTAAGTCATTGTTTCCAAGAGAAAGGGAGACCGGAGTGTAAAAAAGCGTTGTTTTTGGACGGCAATGAAGAAATGACTATGTTTTGCGATTTCTCCTGCTCAAAAAGACTTAGAAAGTTGATTATTGTGGGCAATGTAAGAAATGTCATGAGAAACAAGAATTATGTAAAAGAATTGATGTAAGTCATTGTTTCCAAGAGAAAGGGAGACAGGAGTGTAAAAAAGCGTTGTTTTTGGACGGCAATGAAGAAATGACTGTTTTGCGATTTCTCTTGCTCAGAAAGACTTAGAAAGTTGATAATTGTGGGCAATGTTAGAAATGTCATGAGAAACAAGAATTATGTAAAAGAACTGATGTAAGTCATTGTTTCCAAGAGAAAGGGAGACCGGAGTGTAAAAAAGCGTTGTTTTTGGACGGCAATGAAGAAATGACTATGTTTTGCGATTTCTCCTGCTCAGAAAGACTTAGAAAGTTGACAATTGTGGACAATGTTAGAAATGTCATGAGAAACAAGAATTATGTAAAAAAATTGATGTAAGTCATTGTTTCCAAGAGAAAGGGAGACCAGAGTGTAAAAAAGCCTTGTTTTTGGACGGCAATGAAGAAATGACTGTTTTGCGATTTCTCCTCCTCAGAAAGACTTAGAAAGTTGATAATTGTGGGCAATGTTAGAAATGTCATGAGAAACAAGAATTATGTAAAAGAATTGATGTAAGTCATTGTTTCCAAGAGAAAGGGAGACAGGAGTGTAAAAAAGCGTTGTTTTTGGACGCCAATGAAGAAATGACTGTTTTGCGATTTCTCCTGCTCAGAAAGACTTAGAAAGTTGATAATTGTGGGCAATGTTAGAAATGTCATGAGAAACAAGAATTATGTAAAAGAATTGATGTAAGTCATTGTTTCCAAGAGAAAGGGAGACAGGAGTGTAAAAAAGCGTTGTTTTTGGACGGCAATGAAGAAATGACTATGTTTTGCGATTTCTCCTGCTCAAAAAGACTTAGAAAGTTGATTATTGTGGGCAATGTAAGAAATGTCATGAGAAACAAGAATTATGTAAAAGAATTGATGTAAGTCATTGTTTCCAAGAGAAAGGGAGACAGGAGTGTAAAAAAGCGTTGTTTTTGGACGGCAATGAAGAAATGACTGTTTTGCGATTTCTCTTGCTCAGAAAGACTTAGAAAGTTGATAATTGTGGGCAATGTTAGAAATGTCATGAGAAACAAGAATTATGTAAAAGAACTGATGTAAGTCATTGTTTCCAAGAGAAAGGGAGACCGGAGTGTAAAAAAGCGTTGTTTTTGGACGGCAATGAAGAAATGACTATGTTTTGCGATTTCTCCTGCTCAGAAAGACTTAGAAAGTTGACAATTGTGGGCAATGTTAGAAATGTCATGAGAAACAAGAATTATGTAAAAAAATTGATGTAAGTCATTGTTTCCAAGAGAAAGGGAGACCAGAGTGTAAAAAAGCCTTGTTTTTGGACGGCAATGAAGAAATGACTGTTTTGCGATTTCTCCTCCTCAGAAAGACTTAGAAAGTTGATAATTGTGGGCAATGTTAGAAATGTCATGAGAAACAAGAATTATGTAAAAGAATTGATGTAAGTCATTGTTTCCAAGAGAAAGGGAGACAGGAGTGTAAAAAAGCGTTGTTTTTGGACGCCAATGAAGAAATGACTGTTTTGCGATTTCTCCTGCTCAGAAAGACTTAGAAAGTTGATAATTGTGGGCAATGTTAGAAATGTCATGAGAAACAAGAATTATGTAAAAGAATTGATGTAAGTCATTGTTTCCAAGAGAAAGGGAGATCGGAGTGTAAAAAAGCGTTGTTTTTGGACGGCAATAAGGAAATGACTGTTTTGCGATTTCTCTTGCTCAGAAAGACTTAGAAAGTTGATAATTGTGGGAAATGTTAGAAATGTCATGAGAAACAAGAATTATGTAAAAGAATTGATGTAAGTCATTGTTTCCAAGAGAAAGGGAGAGCGGAGTGTAAAAAAGCGTTGTTTTTGGACGGCAATGAAGAAATGACTGTTTTGCGATTTCTCTTGCTCAGAAAGACTTAGAAAGTTGATAATTGTGGGCAATGTTAGAAATGTCATGAGAAACAAGAATTATGTAAAAGAACTGATGTAAGTCATTGTTTCCAAGAGAAAGGGAGACAGGAGTGTAAAAAAGCGTTGTTTTTGGACGGCAATGAAGAAATGACTGTTTTGCGATTTCTCTTGCTCAGAAAGACTTAGAAAGTTGATAAATGTGGGCAATGTTAGAAATGTCATGAGAAACAAGAATTATGTAAAAGAACTGATGTAAGTCATTGTTTCCAAGAGAAAGGGAGACCGGAGTGTAAAAAAGCGTTGTTTTTGGACGGCAATGAAGAAATGACTATGTTTTGCGATTTCTCCTGCTCAGAAAGACTTAGAAAGTTGATAATTGTGGGCAATGTTAGAAATGTCATGAGAAACAAGAATTATGTAAAAAAATTGATGTAAGTCATTGTTTCCAAGAGAAAGGGAGACCGGAGTGTAAAAAAGCGTTGTTTTTGGACGCCAATGAAGAAATGACTGTTTTGCGATTTCTCTTGCTCAGAAAGACTTAGAAAGTTGATAATTGTGGGCAATGTTAGAAATGTCATGAGAAACAAGAATTATGTAAAAGAATTGATGTAAGTCATTGTTTCCAAGAGAAAGGGAGACAGGAGTGTAAAAAAGCGTTGTTTTTGGACGGCAATGAAGAAATGACTATGTTTTGCGATTTCTCCTGCTCAGAAAGACTTAGAAAGTTGATAATTGTGGGAAATGTTAGAAATGTCATGAGAAACAAGAATTATGTAAAAGAATTGATGTAAGTCATTGTTTCCAAGAGAAAGGGAGACAGGAGTGTAAAAAAGCGTTGTTTTTGGACGGCAATGAAGAAATGACTATGTTTTGCGATTTCTCCTGCTCAGAAAGACTTAGAAAGTTGATAATTGTGGGAAATGTTAGAAATGTCATGAGAAACAAGAATTATGTAAAAGAATTGATGTAAGTCATTGTTTCCAAGAGAAAGGGAGACCGGAGTGTAAAAAAGCGTTGTTTTTGGAGGCAATGAAGAAATGACTATGTTTTGCGATTTCTCCTGCTCAGAAAGACTTAGAAAGTTGATAATTGTGGGCAATGTTAGAAATGTCATGAGAAACAAGAATTATGTAAAAGAATTGATGTAAGTCATTGTTTCCAAGAGAAAGGGAGACAGGAGTGTAAAAAAGCGTTGTTTTTGGACGGCAATGAAGAAATGACTATGTTTTGCGATTTCTCCTGCTCAAAAAGACTAAGAAAGTTGATTATTGTGGGCAATGTAAGAAATGTCATGAGAAACAAGAATTATGTAAAAGAATTGATGTAAGTCATTGTTTCCAAGAGAAAGGGAGACAGGAGTGTAAAAAAGCGTTGTTTTTGGACGGCAATGAAGAAATGACTGTTTTGCGATTTCTCTTGCTCAGAAAGACTTAGAAAGTTGATAATTGTGGGCAATGTTAGAAATGTCATGAGAAACAAGAATTATGTAAAAGAACTGATGTAAGTCATTGTTTCCAAGAGAAAGGGAGACCGGAGTGTAAAAAAGCGTTGTTTTTGGACGGCAATGAAGAAATGACTATGTTTTGCGATTTCTCCTGCTCAGAAAGACTTAGAAAGTTGATAATTGTGGGCAATGTTAGAAATGTCATGAGAAACAAGAATTATGTAAAAAAATTGATGTAAGTCATTGTTTCCAAGAGAAAGGGAGACAGGAGTGTAAAAAAGCCTTGTTTTTGGACGCCAATGAAGAAATGACTGTTTTGCGATTTCTCCTGCTCAGAAAGACTTAGAAAGTTGATAATTGTGGGCAATGTTAGAAATGTCATGAGAAACAAGAATTATGTAAAAGAATTGATGTAAGTCATTGTTTCCAAGAGAAAGGGAGATCGGAGTGTAAAAAAGCGTTGTTTTTGGACGGCAATAAGGAAATGACTGTTTTGCGATTTCTCTTGCTCAGAAAGACTTAGAAAGTTGATAATTGTGGGAAATGTTAGAAATGTCATGAGAAACAAGAATTATGTAAAAGAATTGATGTAAGTCATTGTTTCCAAGAGAAAGGGAGAGCGGAGTGTAAAAAAGCGTTGTTTTTGGACGGCAATGAAGAAATGACTGTTTTGCGATTTCTCTTGCTCAGAAAGACTTAGAAAGTTGATAATTGTGGGCAATGTTAGAAATGTCATGAGAAACAAGAATTATGTAAAAGAACTGATGTAAGTCATTGTTTCCAAGAGAAAGGGAGACAGGAGTGTAAAAAAGCGTAGTTTTTGGACGGCAATGAAGAAATGACTGTTTTGCGATTTCTCTTGCTCAGAAAGACTTAGAAAGTTGATAAATGTGGGCAATGTTAGAAATGTCATGAGAAACAAGAATTATGTAAAAGAACTGATGTAAGTCATTGTTTCCAAGAGAAAGGGAGACCGGAGTGTAAAAAAGCGTTGTTTTTGGACGGCAATGAAGAAATGACTATGTTTTGCGATTTCTCCTGCTCAGAAAGACTTAGAAAGTTGATAATTGTGGGCAATGTTAGAAATGTCATGAGAAACAAGAATTATGTAAAAAAATTGATGTAAGTCATTGTTTCCAAGAGAAAGGGAGACCGGAGTGTAAAAAAGCGTTGTTTTTGGACGCCAATGAAGAAATGACTGTTTTGCGATTTCTCTTGCTCAGAAAGACTTAGAAAGTTGATAATTGTGGGCAATGTTAGAAATGTCATGAGAAACAAGAATTATGTAAAAGAATTGATGTAAGTCATTGTTTCCAAGAGAAAGGGAGACAGGAGTGTAAAAAAGCGTTGTTTTTGGACGGCAATGAAGAAATGACTATGTTTTGCGATTTCTCCTGCTCAGAAAGACTTAGAAAGTTGATAATTGTGGGAAATGTTAGAAATGTCATGAGAAACAAGAATTATGTAAAAGAATTGATGTAAGTCATTGTTTCCAAGAGAAAGGGAGACAGGAGTGTAAAAAAGCGTTGTTTTTGGACGGCAATGAAGAAATGACTATGTTTTGCGATTTCTCCTGCTCAGAAAGACTTAGAAAGTTGATAATTGTGGGAAATGTTAGAAATGTCATGAGAAACAAGAATTATGTAAAAGAATTGATGTAAGTCATTGTTTCCAAGAGAAAGGGAGACCGGAGTGTAAAAAAGCGTTGTTTTTGGACGGCAATGAAGAAATGACTATGTTTTGCGATTTCTCCTGCTCAGAAAGACTTAGAAAGTTGATAATTGTGGGCAATGTTAGAAATGTCATGAGAAACAAGAATTATGTAAAAAAATTGATGTAAGTCATTGTTTCCAAGAGAAAGGGAGACCGGAGTGTAAAAAAGCGTTGTTTTTGGACGCCAATGAAGAAATGACTGTTTTGCGATTTCTCTTGCTCAGAAAGACTTAGAAAGTTGATAATTGTGGGCAATGTTAGAAATGTCATGAGAAACAAGAATTATGTAAAAGAATTGATGTAAGTCATTGTTTCCAAGAGAAAGGGAGACAGGAGTGTAAAAAAGCGTTGTTTTTGGACGGCAATGAAGAAATGACTATGTTTTGCGATTTCTCCTGCTCAGAAAGACTTAGAAAGTTGATAATTGTGGGCAATGTTAGAAATGTCATGAGAAACAAGAATTATGTAAAAAAATTGATGTAAGTCATTGTTTCCAAGAGAAAGGGAGACCGGAGTGTAAAAAAGCGTTGTTTTTGGACGCCAATGAAGAAATCACTGTTTTGCGATTTCTCTTGCTCAGAAAGACTTAGAAAGTTGATAATTGTGGGCAATGTTAGAAATGTCATGAGAAACGAGAATTATGTAAAAGAATTGATGTAAGTCATTGTTTCCAAGAGAAAGGGAGACAGGAGTGTAAAAAAGCGTTGTTTTTGGACGGCAATGAAGAAATGACTATGTTTTGCGATTTCTCCTGCTCAGAAAGACTTAGAAAGTTGATAATTGTGGGAAATGTTAGAAATGTCATGAGAAACAAGAATTATGTAAAAGAATTGATGTAAGTCATTGTTTCCAAGAGAAAGGGAGACAGGAGTGTAAAAAAGCGTTGTTTTTGGACGGCAATGAAGAAATGACTATGTTTTGCGATTTCTCCTGCTCAGAAAGACTTAGAAAGTTGATAATTGTGGGAAATGTTAGAAATGTCATGAGAAACAAGAATTATGTAAAAGAATTGATGTAAGTCATTGTTTCCAAGAGAAAGGGAGACAGGAGTGTAAAAAAGCGTTGTTTTTGGACGCCAATGAAGAAATGACTGTTTTGCGATTTCTCCTGCTCAGAAAGACTTAGAAAGTTGATAATTGTGGGCAATGTTAGAAATGTCATGAGAAACAAGAATTATGTAAAAGAATTGATGTAAGTCATTGTTTCCAAGAGAAAGGGAGAGCGGAGTGTAAAAAAGCGTTGTTTTTGGACGGCAATGAAGAAATGACTGTTTTGCGATTTCTCTTGCTCAGAAAGACTTAGAAAGTTGATAATTGTGGGCAATGTTAGAAATGTCATGAGAAACAAGAATTATGTAAAAGAATTGATGTAAGTCATTGTTTCCAAGAGAAAGGGAGACAGGAGTGTAAAAAAGCGTTGTTTTTGGACGGCAATGAAGAAATGACTATGTTTTGCGATTTCTCCTGCTCAAAAAGACTTAGAAAGTTGATTATTGTGGGCAATGTAAGAAATGTCATGAGAAACAAGAATTATGTAAAAGAATTGATGTAAGTCATTGTTTCCAAGAGAAAGGGAGACAGGAGTGTAAAAAAGCGTTGTTTTTGGACGGCAATGAAGAAATGACTGTTTTGCGATTTCTCTTGCTCAGAAAGACTTAGAAAGTTGATAATTGTGGGCAATGTTAGAAATGTCATGAGAAACAAGAATTATGTAAAAGAACTGATGTAAGTCATTGTTTCCAAGAGAAAGGGAGACCGGAGTGTAAAAAAGCGTTGTTTTTGGACGGCAATGAAGAAATGACTATGTTTTGCGATTTCTCCTGCTCAGAAAGACTTAGAAAGTTGATAATTGTGGGCAATGTTAGAAATGTCATGAGAAACAAGAATTATGTAAAAAAATTGATGTAAGTCATTGTTTCCAAGAGAAAGGGAGACCGGAGTGTAAAAAAGCGTTGTTTTTGGACGCCAATGAAGAAATGACTGTTTTGCGATTTCTCTTGCTCAGAAAGACTTAGAAAGTTGATAATTGTGGGCAATGTTAGAAATGTCATGAGAAACAAGAATTATGTAAAAGAATTGATGTAAGTCATTGTTTCCAAGAGAAAGGGAGACAGGAGTGTAAAAAAGCGTTGTTTTTGGACGGCAATGAAGAAATGACTATGTTTTGCGATTTCTCCTGCTCAGAAAGACTTAGAAAGTTGATAATTGTGGGCAATGTTAGAAATGTCATGAGAAACAAGAATTATGTAAAAAAATTGATGTAAGTCATTGTTTCCAAGAGAAAGGGAGACCGGAGTGTAAAAAAGCGTTGTTTTTGGACGCCAATGAAGAAATGACTGTTTTGCGATTTCTCTTGCTCAGAAAGACTTAGAAAGTTGATAATTGTGGGCAATGTTAGAAATGTCATGAGAAACAAGAATTATGTAAAAGAATTGATGTAAGTCATTGTTTTCAAGAGAAAGGGAGACAGGAGTGTAAAAAAGCGTTGTTTTTGGACGGCAATGAAGAAATGACTATGTTTTGCGATTTCTCCTGCTCAGAAAGACTTAGAAAGTTGATAATTGTGGGCAATGTAAGAAATGTCATGAGAAACAAGAATTATGTAAAAGAATTGATGTAAGTCATTGTTTCCAAGAGAAAGGGAGACAGGAGTGTAAAAAAGCGTTGTTTTTGGATGCCAATGAAGAAATGACTGTTTTGCGATTTCTCCTGCTCAGAAAGACTTAGAAAGTTGATAATTGTGGGCAATGTTAGAAATGTCATGAGAAACAAGAATTATGTAAAAGAATTGATGTAAGTCATTGTTTCCAAGAGAAAGGGAGACAGGAGTGTAAAAAAGCGTTGTTTTTGGACGGCAATGAAGAAATGACTATGTTTTGCGATTTCTCCTGCTCAAAAAGACTTAGAAAGTTGATTATTGTGGGCAATGTAAGAAATGTCATGAGAAACAAGAATTATGTAAAAGAATTGATGTAAGTCATTGTTTCCAAGAGAAAGGGAGACAGGAGTGTAAAAAAGCGTTGTTTTTGGACGGCAATGAAGAAATGACTGTTTTGCGATTTCTCCTGCTCAGAAAGACTTAGAAAGTTGATAATTGTGGGCAATGTTAGAAATGTCATGAGAAACAAGAATTATGTAAAAGAATTGATGTAAGTCATTGTTTCCAAGAGAAAGGGAGAGCGGAGTGTAAAAAAGCGTTGTTTTTGGACGGCAATGAAGAAATGACTGTTTTGCGATTTCTCTTGCTCAGAAAGACTTAGAAAGTTGATAATTGTGGGCAATGTTAGAAATGTCATGAGAAACAAGAATTATGTAAAAGAACTGATGTAAGTCATTGTTTCCAAGAGAAAGGGAGACCGGAGTGTAAAAAAGCGTTGTTTTTGGACGGCAATGAAGAAATGACTATGTTTTGCGATTTCTCCTGCTCAGAAAGACTTAGAAAGTTGATAATTGTGGGAAATGTTAGAAATGTCATGAGAAACAAGAATTATGTAAAAGAATTGATGTAAGTCATTGTTTCCAAGAGAAAGGGAGACCGGAGTGTAAAAAAGCGTTGTTTTTAGACGGCAATGAAGAAATGACTGTTTTGCGATTTCTCTTGCTCAGAAAGACTTAGAAAGTTGATAATTGTGGGCAATGTTAGAAATGTCATGAGAAACAAGAATTATGTAAAAGAATTGATGTAAGTCATTGTTTCCAAGAGAAAGGGAGACAGGAGTGTAAAAAAGCGTTGTTTTTGGACGGCAATGAAGAAATGACTATGTTTTGCGATTTCTCCTGCTCAGAAAGACTTAGAAAGTTGATAATTGTGGGCAATGTTAGAAATGTCATGAGAAACAAGAATTATGTAAAAAAATTGATGTAAGTCATTGTTTCCAAGAGAAAGGGAGACCGGAGTGTAAAAAAGCGTTGTTTTTGGACGCCAATGAAGAAATGACTGTTTTGCGATTTCTCTTGCTCAGAAAGACTTAGAAAGTTGATAATTGTGGGCAATGTTAGAAATGTCATGAGAAACAAGAATTATGTAAAAGAATTGATGTAAGTCATTGTTTCCAAGAGAAAGGGAGACAGGAGTGTAAAAAAGCGTTGTTTTTGGACGGCAATGAAGAAATGACTATGTTTTGCGATTTCTCCTGCTCAGAAAGACTTAGAAAGTTGATAATTGTGGGAAATGTTAGAAATGTCATGAGAAACAAGAATTATGTAAAAGAATTGATGTAAGTCATTGTTTCCAAGAGAAAGGGAGACAGGAGTGTAAAAAAGCGTTGTTTTTGGACGGCAATGAAGAAATGACTATGTTTTGCGATTTCTCCTGCTCAGAAAGACTTAGAAAGTTGATTATTGTGGGCAATGTTAGAAATGTCATGAGAAACAAGAATTATGTAAAAGAATTGATGTAAGTCATTGTTTCCAAGAGAAAGGTAGACAGGAGTGTAAAAAAGCGTTGTTTTTGGACGCCAATGAAGAAATGACTGTTTTGCGATTTCTCCTGCTCAGAAAGACTTAGAAAGTTGATAATTGTGGGCAATGTTAGAAATGTCATGAGAAACAAGAATTATGTAAAAGAATTGATGTAAGTCATTGTTTCCAAGAGAAAGGGAGAGCGGAGTGTAAAAAAGCATTGTTTTTGGACGGCAATGAAGAAATGACTGTTTTGCGATTTCTCTTGCTCAGAAAGACTTAGAAAGTTGATAATTGTGGGCAATGTTAGAAATGTCATGAGAAACAAGAATTATGTAAAAGAATTGATGTAAGTCATTGTTTCCAAGAGAAAGGGAGACAGGAGTGTAAAAAAGCGTTGTTTTTGGACGGCAATGAAGAAATGACTATGTTTTGCGATTTCTCCTGCTCAGAAAGACTTAGAAAGTTGATAATTGTGGGCAATGTTAGAAATGTCATGAGAAACAAGAATTATGTAAAAGAATTGATGTAAGTCATTGTTTCCAAGAGAAAGGGAGACAGGAGTGTAAAAAAGCGTTGTTTTTGGACGCCAATGAAGAAATGACTGTTTTGCGATTTCTCCTGCTCAGAAAGACTTAGAAAGTTGATAATTGTGGGCAATGTTAGAAATGTCATGAGAAACAAGAATTATGTAAAAGAATTGATGTAAGTCATTGTTTCCAAGAGAAAGGGAGACCGGAGTGTAAAAAAGCGTTGTTTTTGGACGGCAATGAAGAAATGACTGTTTTGCGATTTCTCTTGCTCAGAAAGACTTAGAAAGTTGATAATTGTGGGCAATGTTAGAAATGTCATGAGAAACAAGAATTATGTAAAAGAACTGATGTAAGTCATTGTTTCCAAGAGAAAGGGAGACCGGAGTGTAAAAAAGCGTTGTTTTTGGACGGCAATGAAGAAATGACTATGTTTTGCGATTTCTCCTGCTCAGAAAGACTTAGAAAGTTGATAATTGTGGGAAATGTTAGAAATGTCATGAGAAACAAGAATTATGTAAAAGAATTGATGTAAGTCATTGTTTCCAAGAGAAAGGGAGACCGGAGTGTAAAAAAGCGTTATTTTTAGACGGCAATGAAGAAATGACTGTTTTGCGATTTCTCTTGCTCAGAAAGACTTAGAAAGTTGATAATTGTGGGCAATGTTAGAAATGTCATGAGAAACAAGAATTATGTAAAAGAATTGATGTAAGTCATTGTTTCCAAGAGAAAGGGAGACAGGAGTGTAAAAAAGCGTTGTTTTTGGACGGCAATGAAGAAATGACTATGTTTTGCGATTTCTCCTGCTCAAAAAGACTTAGAAAGTTGATTATTGTGGGCAATGTAAGAAATGTCATGAGAAACAAGAATTATGTAAAAGAATTGATGTAAGTCATTGTTTCCAAGAGAAAGGGAGACAGGAGTGTAAAAAAGCGTTGTTTTTGGACAGCAATGAAGAAATGACTGTTTTGCGATTTCTCCTGCTCAGAAAGACTTAGAAAGTTGATAATTGTGGGCAATGTTAGAAATGTCATGAGAAACAAGAATTATGTAAAAGAATTGATGTAAGTCATTGTTTCCAAGAGAAAGGGAGAGCGGAGTGTAAAAAAGCGTTGTTTTTGGACGGCAATGAAGAAATGACTGTTTTGCGATTTCTCTTGCTCAGAAAGACTTAGAAAGTTGATAATTGTGGGCAATGTTAGAAATGTCATGAGAAACAAGAATTATGTAAAAGAACTGATGTAAGTCATTGTTTCCAAGAGAAAGGGAGACCGGAGTGTAAAAAAGCGTTGTTTTTGGACGGCAATGAAGAAATGACTATGTTTTGCGATTTCTCCTGCTCAGAAAGACTTAGAAAGTTGATAATTGTGGGAAATGTTAGAAATGTCATGAGAAACAAGAATTATGTAAAAGAATTGATGTAAGTCATTGTTTCCAAGAGAAAGGGAGACCGGAGTGTAAAAAAGCGTTGTTTTTAGACGGCAATGAAGAAATGACTGTTTTGCGATTTCTCTTGCTCAGAAAGACTTAGAAAGTTGATAATTGTGGGCAATGTTAGAAATGTCATGAGAAACAAGAATTATGTAAAAGAATTGATGTAAGTCATTGTTTCCAAGAGAAAGGGAGACCGGAGTGTAAAAAAGCGTTGTTTTTAGACGGCAATGAAGAAATGACTGTTTTGCGATTTCTCTTGCTCAGAAAGACTTAGAAAGTTGATAATTGTGGGCAATGTAAGAAATGTCATGAGAAATAAGAATTATGTAAAAGAATTGATGTAAGTCATTGTTTCCAAGAGAAAGGGAGACAGGAGTGTAAAAAAGCGTTGTTTTTGGACGCCAATGAAGAAATGACTGTTTTGCGATTTCTCTTGCTCAGAAAGACTTAGAAAGTGGATAATTGTGGGCAATGTTAGAAATGTCATGAGAAACAAGAATTATGTAAAATAATTGATGTAAGTCATTGTTTCCAAGAGAAAGGGAGAGAGGAGTGTAAAAAAGCGTTGTTTTTGGACGGCAATGAAGAAATGACTATGTTTTGCGATTTCTCCTGCTCAAAAAGACTTAGAAAGTTGATAATTGTGGGCAATGTAAGAAATGTCATGAGAAACAAGAATTATGTAAAAGAATTGATGTCAGTCATTGTTTCCAAGAGAAAGGGAGACAGGAGTGTAAAAAAGCGTTGTTTTTGGACGCCAATGAAGAAATGACTGTTTTGCGATTTCTCTTGCTCAGAAAGACTTAGAAAGTTGATAATTGTGGGCAATGTTAGAAATGTCATGAGAAACCAGAATTATGTAAAAGAATTGATGTAAGTCATTGTTTCCAAGAGAAAGGGAGACAGGAGTGTAAAAAAGCGTTGTTTTTGGACGGCAATGAAGAAATGACTATGTTTTGCGATTTCTCCTGCTCAGAAAGACTTAGAAAGTTGATAATTGTAGGCAATGTTAGAAATGTCATGAGAAACAAGAAGTATGTAAAAGAATTGATGTAAGTCATTGTTTCCAAGAGAAAGGGAGACCGGAGTGTAAAAAAGCGTTGTTTTTGGACGGCAATGAAGAAATGACTGTTTTGCGATTTCTCTTGCTCAGAAAGACTTAGAAAGTTGATAATTGTGGGCAATGTTAGAAATGTCATGAGAAACAAGAATTATGTAAAAGAATTGATGTAAGTCATTGTTTCCAAGAGAAAGGGAGACCGGAGTGTAAAAAAGCGTTGTTTTTGGACGGCAATGAAGAAATGACTATGTTTTGCGATTTCTCCTGCTCAGAAAGACTTAGAAAGTTGATAATTGTGGGAAATGTTAGAAATGTCATGAGAAACAAGAATTATGTAAAAGAATTGATGTAAGTCATTGTTTCCAAGAGAAAGGGAGACCGGAGTGTAAAAAAGCGTTGTTTTTAGACGGCAATGAAGAAATGACTGTTTTGCGATTTCTCTTGCTCAGAAAGACTTAGAAAGTTGATAATTGTGGGCAATGTTAGAAATGTCATGAGAAACAAGAATTATGTAAAAGAATTGATTTAAGTCATTGTTTCCAAGAGAAAGGGAGACAGGAGTGTAAAAAAGCGTTGTTTTTGGACGGCAATGAAGAAATGACTATGTTTTGCGATTTCTCCTGCTCAAAAAGACTTAGAAAGTTGATAATTGTGGGCAATGTAAGAAATGTCATGAGAAACAAGAATTATGTAAAAGAATTGATGTCAGTCATTGTTTCCAAGAGAAAGGGAGACAGGAGTGTAAAAAAGCGTTGTTTTTGGACGCCAATGAAGAAATGACTGTTTTGCGATTTCTCTTGCTCAGAAAGACTTAGAAAGTTGATAATTGTGGGCAATGTTAGAAATGTCATGAGAAACCAGAATTATGTAAAAGAATTGATGTAAGTCATTGTTTCCAAGAGAAAGGGAGACAGGAGTGTAAAAAAGCGTTGTTTTTGGACGGCAATGAAGAAATGACTATGTTTTGCGATTTCTCCTGCTCAGAAAGACTTAGAAAGTTGATAATTGTAGGCAATGTTAGAAATGTCATGAGAAACAAGAAGTATGTAAAAGAATTGATGTAAGTCATTGTTTCCAAGAGAAAGGGAGACCGGAGTGTAAAAAAGCGTTGTTTTTGGACGGCAATGAAGAAATGACTGTTTTGCGATTTCTCTTGCTCAGAAAGACTTAGAAAGTTGATAATTGTGGGCAATGTTAGAAATGTCATGAGAAACAAGAATTATGTAAAAGAATTGATGTAAGTCATTGTTTCCAAGAGAAAGGGAGACAGGAGTGTAAAAAAGCGTTGTTTTTGGACGGCAATGAAGAAATGACTATGTTTTGCGATTTCTCCTGCTCAGAAAGACTTAGAAAGTTGATAATTGTGGGCAATGTAAGAAATGTCATGAGAAACAAGAATTATGTAAAAGAATTGATGTAAGTCATTGTTTCCAAGAGAAAGGGAGACCGGAGTGTAAAAAAGCGTTGTTTTTGGACGGCAATGAAGAAATGACTATGTTTTGCGATTTCTCCTGCTCAGAAAGACTTAGAAAGTTGATAATTGTGTGCAATGTTAGAAATGTCATGAGAAACAAGAATTATGTAAAAGAATTGATGTAAGTCATTGTTTCCAAGAGAAAGGGAGACAGGAGTGTAAAAAAGCGTTGTTTTTGGACGGCAATGAAGAAATGACTATGTTTTGCGATTTCTCCTGCTCAGAAAGACTTAGAAAGTTGATAATTGTGGGCAATGTTAGAACTGTCATGAGAAACAAGAATTATGTAAAAGAATTGATGTAAGTCATTGTTTCCAAGAGAAAGGGAGACCGGAGTGTAAAAAAGCGTTGTTTTTGGACGGCAATGAAGAAATGACTATGTTTTGCGATTTCTCCTGCTCAGAAAGACTTAGAAAGTTGATAATTGTGGGAAATGTTAGAAATGTCATGAGAAACAAGAATTATGTAAAAGAATTGATGTAAGTCATTGTTTCCAAGAGAAAGGGAGATCGGAGTGTAAAAAAGCGTTGTTTTTGGACGGCAATGAAGAAATGACTATGTTTTGCGATTTCTCCTGCTCAAAAAGACTTAGAAAGTTGATAATTGTGGGCAATGTAAGAAATGTCATGAGAAACAAGAATTATGTAAAAGAATTGATGTAAGTCATTGTTTCCAAGAGAAAGGGAGACAGGAGTGTAAAAAAGCGTTGTTTTTGGACGGCAATGAAGAAATGACTATGTTTTGCGATTTCTCCTGCTCAGAAAGACTTAGAAAGTTGATAAATGTAGGCAATGTTAGAAATGTCATGAGAAACAAGAATTATGTAAAAGAATTGATGTAAGTCATTGTTTCCAAGAGAAAGGGAGACCGGAGTGTAAAAAAGCGTTGTTTTTGGACGGCAATGAAGAAATGACTATGTTTTGCGATTTCTCCTGCTCAGAAAGACTTAGAAAGTTGATAATTGTGGGAAATGTTAGAAATGTCATGAGAAACAAGAATTATGTAAAAGAATTGATGTAAGTCATTGTTTCCAAGAGAAAGGGAGACAGGAGTGTAAAAAAGCGTTGTTTTTGGACGGCAATGAAGAAATGACTATGTTTTGCGATTTCTCCTGCTCAAAAAGACTTAGAAAGTTGATAATTGTGGGCAATGTAAGAAATGTCATGAGAAACAAGAATTATGTAAAAGAATTGATGTAAGTCATTGTTTCCAAGAGAAAGGGAGACAGGAGTGTAAAAAAGCGTTGTTTTTGGACGCCAATGAAGAAATGACTATGTTTTGCAATTTCTCCTGCTCAGAAAGACTTAGAAAGTTGATAATTGTGGGCAATGTAAGAAATGTCATGAGAAACAAGAATTATGTAAAAGAATTGATGTAAGTCATTGTTTCCAAGAAAAAAGGGAGACAGGAGTGTAAAAAAGCGTTGTTTTTGGACGCCAATGAAGAAATGACTGTTTTGCGATTTCTCCTGCTCAGAAAGACTTAGAAAGTTGATAATTGTGGGCAATGTTAGAAATGTCATGAGAAACAAGAATTATGTAAAAGAATTGATGTAAGTCATTGTTTCCAAGAGAAAGGGAGACCGGAGTGTAAAAAAGCGTTGTTTTTGGACGCCAATGAAGAAATGACTGTTTTGCGATTTCTCCTGCTCAGAAAGACTTAGAAAGTTGATAATTGTGGGCAATGTTAGAAATGTCATGAGAAACAAGAATTATGTAAAAGAATTGATGTAAGTCATTGTTTCCAAGAGAAAGGGAGACCGGAGTGTAAAAAAGCGTTGTTTTTGGACGGCAATGAAGAAATGACTGTTTTGCGATTTCTCTTGCTCAGAAAGACTTAGAAAGTTGATAATTGTGGGCAATGTTAGAAATGTCATGAGAAACAAGAATTATGTAAAAGAATTGATGTAAGTCATTGTTTCCAAGAGAAAGGGAGACCGGAGTGTAAAAAAAGCGTTGTTTTTGGACGCCAATGAAGAAATGACTATGTTTTGCGATTTCTCCTGCTCAGAAAGACTTAGAAAGTTGATAATTGTGGGCAATGTTAGAACTGTCATGAGAAACAAGAATTATGTAAAAGAATTGATGTAAGTCATTGTTTCCAAGAGAAAGGGAGATCGGAGTGTAAAAAAGCGTTGTTTTTGGACGGCAATGAAGAAATGACTATGTTTTGCGATTTCTCCTGCTCAAAAAGACTTAGAAAGTTGATAATTGTGGGCAATGTAAGAAATGTCATGAGAAACAAGAATTATGTAAAAGAATTGATGTAAGTCATTGTTTCCAAGAGAAAGGGAGACAGGAGTGTAAAAAAGCGTTGTTTTTGGACGGCAATGAAGAAATGACTATGTTTTGCGATTTCTCCTGCTCAGAAAGACTTAGAAAGTTGATAAATGTAGGCAATGTTAGAAATGTCATGAGAAACAAGAATTATGTAAAAGAATTGATGTAAGTCATTGTTTCCAAGAGAAAGGGAGACCGGAGTGTAAAAAAAGCGTTGTTTTTGGACGCCAATGAAGAAATGACTGTTTTGCGATTTCTCCTGCTCAGAAAGACTTAGAAAGTTGATAATTGTGGGCAATGTTAGAAATGTCATGAGAAACAAGAATTATGTAAAAGAATTGATGTAAGTCATTGTTTCCAAGAGAAAGGGAGACCGGAGTGTAAAAAAGCGTTGTTTTTGGACGGCAATGAAGAAATGACTGTTTTGCGATTTCTCTTGCTCAGAAAGACTTAGAAAGTTGATAATTGTGGGCAATGTTAGAAATGTCATGAGAAACAAGAATTATGTAAAAGAATTGATGTAAGTCATTGTTTCCAAGAGAAAGGGAGACCGGAGTGTAAAAAAAGCGTTGTTTTTGGACGCCAATGAAGAAATGACTATGTTTTGCGATTTCTCCTGCTCAGAAAGACTTAGAAAGTTGATAATTGTGGGCAATGTTAGAAATGTCATGAGAAACAAGAATTATGTAAAAGAATTGATGTAAGTCATTGTTTCCAAGAGAAAGGGAGACAGGAGTGTAAAAAAGCGTTGTTTTTGGACGGCAATGAAGAAATGACTATGTTTTGCGATTTCTCCTGCTCAGAAAGACTTAGAAAGTTGATAATTGTGGGCAATGTAAGAAATGTCATGAGAAACAAGAATTATGTAAAAGAATTGATGTAAGTCATTGTTTCCAAGAGAAAGGGAGACCGGAGTGTAAAAAAGCGTTGTTTTTGGACGGCAATGAAGAAATGACTATGTTTTGCGATTTCTCCTGCTCAGAAAGACTTAGAAAGTTGATAATTGTGTGCAATGTTAGAAATGTCATGAGAAACAAGAATTATGTAAAAGAATTGATGTAAGTCATTGTTTCCAAGAGAAAGGGAGACAGGAGTGTAAAAAAGCGTTGTTTTTGGACGGCAATGAAGAAATGACTATGTTTTGCGATTTCTCCTGCTCAGAAAGACTTAGAAAGTTGATAATTGTGGGCAATGTTAGAACTGTCATGAGAAACAAGAATTATGTAAAAGAATTGATGTAAGTCATTGTTTCCAAGAGAAAGGGAGACCGGAGTGTAAAAAAGCGTTGTTTTTGGACGGCAATGAAGAAATGACTATGTTTTGCGATTTCTCCTGCTCAGAAAGACTTAGAAAGTTGATAATTGTGGGAAATGTTAGAAATGTCATGAGAAACAAGAATTATGTAAAAGAATTGATGTAAGTCATTGTTTCCAAGAGAAAGGGAGATCGGAGTGTAAAAAAGCGTTGTTTTTGGACGGCAATGAAGAAATGACTATGTTTTGCGATTTCTCCTGCTCAAAAAGACTTAGAAAGTTGATAATTGTGGGCAATGTAAGAAATGTCATGAGAAACAAGAATTATGTAAAAGAATTGATGTAAGTCATTGTTTCCAAGAGAAAGGGAGACAGGAGTGTAAAAAAGCGTTGTTTTTGGACGGCAATGAAGAAATGACTATGTTTTGCGATTTCTCCTGCTCAGAAAGACTTAGAAAGTTGATAAATGTAGGCAATGTTAGAAATGTCATGAGAAACAAGAATTATGTAAAAGAATTGATGTAAGTCATTGTTTCCAAGAGAAAGGGAGACCGGAGTGTAAAAAAGCGTTGTTTTTGGACGGCAATGAAGAAATGACTATGTTTTGCGATTTCTCCTGCTCAAAAAGACTTAGAAAGTTGATAATTGTGGGCAATGTAAGAAATGTCATGAGAAACAAGAATTATGTAAAAGAATTGATGTAAGTCATTGTTTCCAAGAGAAAGGGAGACAGGAGTGTAAAAAAGCGTTGTTTTTGGACGGCAATGAAGAAATGACTATGTTTTGCAATTTCTCCTGCTCAGAAAGACTTAGAAAGTTGATAATTGTGGGCAATGTAAGAAATGTCATGAGAAACAAGAATTATGTAAAAGAATTGATGTAAGTCATTGTTTCCAAGAAAAAAGGGAGACAGGAGTGTAAAAAAGCGTTGTTTTTGGACGCCAATGAAGAAATGACTGTTTTGCGATTTCTCCTGCTCAGAAAGACTTAGAAAGTTGATAATTGTGGGCAATGTTAGAAATGTCATGAGAAACAAGAATTATGTAAAAGAATTGATGTAAGTCATTGTTTCCAAGAGAAAGGGAGACCGGAGTGTAAAAAAGCGTTGTTTTTGGACGCCAATGAAGAAATGACTGTTTTGCGATTTCTCCTGCTCAGAAAGACTTAGAAAGTTGATAATTGTGGGCAATGTTAGAAATGTCATGAGAAACAAGAATTATGTAAAAGAATTGATGTAAGTCATTGTTTCCAAGAGAAAGGGAGACCGGAGTGTAAAAAAGCGTTGTTTTTGGACGGCAATGAAGAAATGACTGTTTTGCGATTTCTCTTGCTCAGAAAGACTTAGAAAGTTGATAATTGTGGGCAATGTTAGAAATGTCATGAGAAACAAGAATTATGTAAAAGAATTGATGTAAGTCATTGTTTCCAAGAGAAAGGGAGACCGGAGTGTAAAAAAAGCGTTGTTTTTGGACGCCAATGAAGAAATGACTATGTTTTGCGATTTCTCCTGCTCAGAAAGACTTAGAAAGTTGATAATTGTGGGCAATGTTAGAAATGTCATGAGAAACAAGAATTATGTAAAAAAATTGATGTAAGTCATTGTTTCCAAGAGAAAGGGAGACCGGAGTGTAAAAAAGCGTTGTTTTTGGACGCCAATGAAGAAATGACTGTTTTGCGAGTTCTCTTGCTCAGAAAGACTTAGAAAGTTAAGAATTGTGGGCAATGTTAGAAATGTCATGAGAAACAAGAATTATGTAAAAGAATTGATGTAAGTCATTGTTTCCAAGAGAAAGGGAGACAGGAGTGTAAAAAAGCGTTGTTTTTGGACGGCAATGAAGAAATGACTATGTTTTGCGATTTCTCCTGCTCAGAAAGACTTAGAAAGTTGATAATTGTAGGCAATGTTAGAAATGTCATGAGAAACAAGAAGTATGTAAAAGAATTGATGTAAGTCATTGTTTCCAAGAGAAAGGGAGACCGGAGTGTAAAAAAGCGTTGTTTTTGGACGCCAATGAAGAAATGACTGTTTTGCGATTTCTCTTGCTCAGAAAGACTTAGAAAGTTGATAATTGTGGGCAATGTTAGAAATGTCATGAGAAACAAGAATTATGTAAAAGAATTGATGTAAGTCATTGTTTCCAAGAGAAAGGGAGGCAGGAGTGTAAAAAAGCGTTGTTTTTGGACGGCAATGAAGAAATGACTATGTTTTGCGATTTCTCCTGCTCAGAAAGACTTAGAAAGTTGATAATTGTGGGCAATGTTAGAAATGTCATGAGAAACAAGAATTATGTAAAAGAATTGATGTAAGTCATTGTTTCCAAGAGAAAGGGAGACCGGAGTGTAAAAAAGCGTTGTTTTTGGACGGCAATGAAGAAATGACTATGTTTTGCGATTTCTCCTGCTCAGAAAGACTTAGAAAGTTGATAATTGTGGGCAATGTAAGAAATGTCATGAGAAACAAGAATTATGTAAAAGAATTGATGTAAGTCATTGTTTCCAAGAGAAAGGGAGACTGGAGTTTAAAAAAGCGTTGTTTTTGGACGGCAATGAAGAAATGACTATGTTTTGCGATTTCTCCTGCTCAGAAAGACTTAGAAAGTTGATAATTGTAGGCAATGTTAGAAATGTCATGAGAAACAAGAATTATGTAAAAGAATTGATGTAAGTCATTGTTTCCAAGAGAAAGGGAGACCGGAGTGTAAAAAAGCGTTGTTTTTGGACGGCAATGAAGAAATGACTGTTTTGCGATTTCTCTTGCTCAGAAAGACTTAGAAAGTTGATAATTGTGGGCAATGTAAGAAATGTCATGAGAAACAAGAATTATGTAAAAGAATTGATGTAAGTCATTGTTTCCAAGAGAAAGGGAGACAGGAGTGTAAAAAAGCGTTGTTTTTGGACGGCAATGAAGAAATGACTATGTTTTGTGATTTCTCCTGCTCAGAAAGACTTAGAAAGTTGATAATTGTGGGCAATGTTAGAAATGTCATGAGAAACAAGAATTATGTAAAAGAATTGATGTAAGTCATTGTTTCCAAGAGAAAGGGAGACCGGCGTGTAAAAAAACGTTGTTTTTGGACGGCAATGAAGAAATGACTATGTTTTGCGATTTCTCCTGCTCAGAAAGACTTAGAAAGTTGATAATTGTGGGCAATGTAAGAAATGTCATGAGAAACAAGAATTATGTAAAAGAATTGATGTAAGTCATTGTTTCCAAGAGAAAGGGAGACCGGAGTGTAAAAAAGCGTTGTTTTTGGACGGCATTGAAGAAATGACTGTTTTGCGATTTCTCTTGCTCAGAAAGACTTAGAAAGTTGATAATTGTGGGCAATGTAAGAAATTTCATGAGAAACAAGAATTATGTAAAAGAATTGATGTAAGTCATTGTTTCCAAGAGAAAGGGAGACAGGAGTGTAAAAAAGCGTTGTTTTTGGACGGCAATGAAGAAATGACTATGTTTTGCGATTTCTCCTGCTCAGAAAGACTTAGAAAGTTGATAATTGTGGGCAATGTTAGAAATGTCATGAGAAACAAGAATTATGTAAAAGAATTGATGTAAGTCATTGTTTCCAAGAGAAAGGGAGACAGGAGTGTAAAAAAGCGTTGTTTTTGGACGGCAATGAAGAAATGACTATGTTTTGCGATTTCTCCTGCTCAGAAAGACTTAGAAAGTTGATAATTGTGGGCAATGTAAAAAATGTCATGAGAAACAAGAATTATGTAAAAGAATTGATGTAAGTCATTGTTTCCAAGAGAAAGGGAGACCGGAGTGTAAAAAAGCGTTGTTTTTGGAAGGCAATGAAGAAATGACTGTTTTGCGATTTCTCTTGCTCAGAAAGACTTAGAAAGTTGATAATTGTGGGCAATGTAAGAAATGTCATGAGAAACAAGAATTATGTAAAAGAATTGATGTAAGTCATTGTTTCCAAGAGAAAGGGAGACAGGAGTGTAAAAAAGCGTTGTTTTTGGACGGCAATGAAGAAATGACTGTTTTGCGATTTCTCTTGCTCAGAAAGACTTAGAAAAATGATAATTGTGGGCAATGTTAGAAATGTCATGAGAAACAAGAATTATGTAAAAGAATTGATGTAAGTCATTGTTTCCAAGAGAAAGGGAGACAGGAGTGTAAAAAAGCGTTGTTTTTGGACGGCAATGAAGAAATGACTATGTTTTGCGATTTCTCCTGCTCAGAAAGACTTAGAAAGTTGATAATTGTGGGCAATGTTAGAAATGTCATGAGAAACAAAAATTATGTAAAAGAATTGATGTAAGTCATTGTTTCCAAGAGAAAGGGAGACCGGAGTGTAAAAAAGCGTTGTTTTTGGACGGCAATGAAGAAATGACTGTTTTGCGATTTCTCTTGCTCAGAAAGACTTAGAAAAATGATAATTGTGGGCAATGTTAGAAATGTCATGAGAAACAAGAATTATGTAAAAGAATTGATGTAAGTCATTGTTTCCAAGAGAAAGGGAGACAGGAGTGTAAAAAAGCGTTGTTTTTGGACGGCAATGAAGAAATTACTATGTTTTGCGATTTCTCCTGCTCAGAAAGACTTAGAAAGTTGATAATTGTGGGCAATGTTAGAAATGTCATGAGAAACAAGAATTATGTAAAAAAATTGATGTAAGTCATTGTTTCCAAGAGAAAGGGAGACCGGAGTGTAAAAAGCGTTGTTTTTGGACGGCAATGAAGAAATGACTATGTTTTGCAATTTCTCCTGCTCAGAAAGACTTAGAAAGTTGATAATTGTAGGCAATGTTAGAAATGTCATGAGAAACAAGAATTATGTAAAAGAATTGATGTAAGTAATTGTTTCCAAGAGAAAGGGAGACCGGAGTGTAAAAAAGCGTTGTTTTTGGACGGCAATGAAGAAATGACTATGTTTTGCGATTTCTCCTGCTCAGAAAGACTTAGAAAGTTGATAATTGTGGGAAATGTTAGAAATGTCATGAGAAACAAGAATTATGTAAAAGAATTGATGTAAGTCATTGTTTCCAAGAGAAAGGGAGACAGGAGTGTAAAAAAGCGTTGTTTTTGGACGGCAATGAAGAAATGACTATGTTTTGCGATTTCTCCTGCTCAAAAAGACTTAGAAAGTTGATAATTGTGGGCAATGTAAGAAATGTCATGAGAAACAAGAATTATGTAAAAGAATTGATGTAAGTCATTGTTTCCAAGAGAAAGGGAGACAGGAGTGTAAAAAAGCGTTGTTTTTGGACGGCAATGAAGAAATGACTATGTTTTGCGATTTCTCCTGCTCAGAAAGACTTAGAAAGTTGATAATTGTGGGCATTGTAAGAAATGTCATGAGAAACAAGAATTATGTAAAAGAATTGATGTAAGTCATTGTTTCCAAGAGAAAGGGAGACAGGAGTGTAAAAAAGCGTTGTTTTTGGACGCCAATGAAGAAATGACTGTTTTGCGATTTCTCCTGCTCAGAAAGACTTAGAAAGTTGATAATTGTGGGCAATGTTAGAAATGTCATGAGAAACAAGAATTATGTAAAAGAATTGATGTAAGTCATTGTTTCCAAGAGAAAGGGAGACCGGAGTGTAAAAAAGCGTTGTTTTTGGACGCCAATGAAGAAATGACTGTTTTGCGATTTCTCCTGCTCAGAAAGACTTAGAAAGTTGATAATTGTGGGCAATGTTAGAAATGTCATGAGAAACAAGAATTATGTAAAAGAATTGATGCAAGTCATTGTTTCCAAGAGAAAGGGAGACAGGAGTGTAAAAAAGCGTTGTTTTTGGACGGCAATGAAGAAATGACTATGTTTTGCGATTTCTCTTGCTCAGAAAGACTTAGAAAGTTGATAATTGTGGGCAATGTAAGAAATGTCATGAGAAACAAGAATTATGTAAAAGAATTGATGTAAGTCATTGTTTCCAAGAGAAAGGGAGACCGGAGTGTAAAAAAGCGTTGTTTTTGGACGGCAATGAAGAAATGACTGTTTTGCGATTTCTCTTGCTCAGAAAGACTTAGAAAGTTGATAATTGTGGGCAATGTTAGAAATGTCATGAGAAACAAGAATTATGTAAAAGAATTGATGTAAGTCATTGTTTCCAAGAGAAAGGGAGATCGGAGTGTAAAAAAGCGTTGTTTTTGGACGGCAATGAAGAAATGACTATGTTTTGCGATTTCTCCTGCTCAAAAAGACTTAGAAAGTTGATAATTGTGGGCAATGTAAGAAATGTCATGAGAAACAAGAATTATGTAAAAGAATTGATGTAAGTCATTGTTTCCAAGAGAAAGGGAGACAGGAGTGTAAAAAAGCGTGTTTTTTGGACGGCAATGAAGAAATGACTATGTTTTGCGATTTCTCCTGCTCAGAAAGACTTAGAAAGTTGATAATTGTAGGCAATGTTAGAAATGTCATGAGAAACAAGAATTATGTAAAAGAATTGATGTAAGTCATTGTTTCCAAGAGAAAGGGAGACCGGAGTGTAAAAAAGCGTTGTTTTTGGACGCCAATGAAGAAATGACTGTTTTGCGAGTTCTCTTGCTCAGAAAGACTTAGAAAGTTGAGAATTGTGGGCAATGTTAGAAATGTCATGAGAAACAAGAATTATGTAAAAGAATTGATGTAAGTCATTGTTTCCAAGAGAAAGGGAGACAGGAGTGTAAAAAAGCGTTGTTTTTGGACGGCAATGAAGAAATGACTATGTTTTGCTATTTCTCCTGCTCAGAAAGACTTAGAAAGTTGATAATTGTAGGCAATGTTAGAAATGTCATGAGAAACAAGAAGTATGTAAAAGAATTGATGTAAGTCATTGTTTCCAAGAGAAAGGGAGACCGGAGTGTAAAAAAGCATTGTTTTTGGACGCCAATGAAGAAATGACTGTTTTGCGATTTCTCTTGCTCAGAAAGACTTAGAAAGTTGATAATTGTGGGCAATGTTAGAAATGTCATGAGAAACAAGAATTATGTAAAAGATTTGATGTAAGTCATTGTTTCCAAGAGAAAGGGAGACAGGAGTGTAAAAAAGCGTTGTTTTTGGACGGCAATGAAGAAATGACTATGTTTTGCGATTTCTCCTGCTCAGAAAGACTTAGAAAGTTGATAATTGTGGGCAATGTTAGAAATGTCATGAGAAACAAGAATTATGTAAAAGAATTGATGTAAGTCATTGTTTCCAAGAGAAAGGGAGACAGGAGTGTAAAAAAGCGTTGTTTTTGGACGGCAATGAAGAAATGACTATGTTTTGTGATTTCTCCTGCTCAGAAAGACTTAGAAAGTTGATAATTGTGGGCAATGTTAGAAATGTCATGAGAAACAAGAATTATGTAAAAGAATTGATGTAAGTCATTGTTTCCAAGAGAAAGGGAGACCGGCGTGTAAAAAAGCGTTGTTTTTGGACGGCAATGAAGAAATGACTATGTTTTGCGATTTCTCCTGCTCAGAAAGACTTAGAAAGTTGATAATTGTGGGCAATGTAAGAAATGTCATGAGAAACAAGAATTATGTAAAAGAATTGATGTAAGTCATTGTTTCCAAGAGAAAGGGAGACCGGAGTGTAAAAAAGCGTTGTTTTTGGACGGCATTGAAGAAATGACTGTTTTGCGATTTCTCTTGCTCAGAAAGACTTAGAAAGTTGATAATTGTGGGCAATGTAAGAAATTTCATGAGAAACAAGAATTATGTAAAAGAATTGATGTAAGTCATTGTTTCCAAGAGAAAGGGAGACAGGAGTGTAAAAAAGCGTTGTTTTTGGACGGCAATGAAGAAATGACTATGTTTTGCGATTTCTCCTGCTCAGAAAGACTTAGAAAGTTGATAATTGTGGGCAATGTTAGAAATGTCATGAGAAACAAGAATTATGTAAAAGAATTGATGTAAGTCATTGTTTCCAAGAGAAAGGGAGACCGGAGTGTAAAAAAGCGTTGTTTTTGGACGGCAATGAAGAAATGACTATGTTTTGCGATTTCTCCTGCTCAAAAAGACTTAGAAAGTTGATAATTGTGGGCAATGTAAAAAATGTCATGAGAAACAAGAATTATGTAAAAGAATTGATGTAAGTCATTGTTTCAAAGAGAAAGGGAGACCGGAGTGTAAAAAAGCGTTGTTTTTGGACGGCAATGAAGAAATGACTGTTTTGCGATTTCTCTTGCTCAGAAAGACTTAGAAAGTTGATAATTGTGGGCAATGTAAGAAATGTCATGAGAAACAAGAATTATGTAAAAGAATTGATGTAAGTCATTGTTTCCAAGAGAAAGGGAGACCGGAGTGTAAAAAAGCGTTGTTTTTGGACGGCAATGAAGAAATGACTGTTTTGCGATTTCTCTTGCTCAGAAAGACTTAGAAAAATGATAATTGTGGGCAATGTTAGAAATGTCATGAGAAACAAGAATTATGTAAAAGAATTGATGTAAGTCATTGTTTCCAAGAGAAAGGGAGACAGGAGTGTAAAAAAGCGTTGTTTTTGGACGGCAATGAAGAAATGACTATGTTTTGCGATTTCTCCTGCTCAGAAAGACTTAGAAAGTTGATAATTGTGGGCAATGTTAGAAATGTCATGAGAAACAAAAATTATGTAAAAGAATTGATGTAAGTCATTGTTTCCAAGAGAAAGGGAGACCGGAGTGTAAAAAAGCGTTGTTTTTGGACGGCAATGAAGAAATGACTGTTTTGCGATTTCTCTTGCTCAGAAAGACTTAGAAAGTTGATAATTGTGGGCAATGTAAGAAATGTCATGAGAAACAAGAATTATGTAAAAGAATTGATGTAAGTCATTGTTTCCAAGAGAAAGGGAGACCGGAGTGTAAAAAAGCGTTGTTTTTGGACGGCAATGAAGAAATGACTGTTTTGCGATTTCTCTTGCTCAGAAAGACTTAGAAAAATGATAATTGTGGGCAATGTTAGAAATGTCATGAGAAACAAGAATTATGTAAAAGAATTGATGTAAGTCATTGTTTCCAAGAGAAAGGGAGACAGGAGTGTAAAAAAGCGTTGTTTTTGGACGGCAATGAAGAAATTACTATGTTTTGCGATTTCTCCTGCTCAGAAAGACTTAGAAAGTTGATAATTGTGGGCAATGTTAGAAATGTCATGAGAAACAAGAATTATGTAAAAAAATTGATGTAAGTCATTGTTTCCAAGAGAAAGGGAGACCGGAGTGTAAAAAAGCGTTGTTTTTGGACGGCAATGAAGAAATGACTATGTTTTGCGATTTCTCCTGCTCAGAAAGACTTAGAAAGTTGATAATTGTAGGCAATGTTAGAAATGTCATGAGAAACAAGAATTATGTAAAAGAATTGATGTAAGTAATTGTTTCCAAGAGAAAGGGAGACCGGAGTGTAAAAAAGCGTTGTTTTTGGACGGCAATGAAGAAATGACTATGTTTTGCGATTTCTCCTGCTCAGAAAGACTTAGAAAGTTGAAAATTGTGGGAAATGTTAGAAATGTCATGAGAAACAAGAATTATGTAAAAGAATTGATGTAAGTCATTGTTTCCAAGAGAAAGGGAGACAGGAGTGTAAAAAAGCGTTGTTTTTGGACGGCAATGAAGAAATGACTATGTTTTGCGATTTCTCCTGCTCAAAAAGACTTAGAAAGTTGATAATTGTGGGCAATGTAAGAAATGTCATGAGAAACAAGAATTATGTAAAAGAATTGATGTAAGTCATTGTTTCCAAGAGAAAGGGAGACAGGAGTGTAAAAAAGCGTTGTTTTTGGACGGCAATGTAGAAATGACTATGTTTTGCGATTTCTCCTGCTCAGAAAGACTTAGAAAGTTGATAATTGTGGGCAATGTAAGAAATGTCATGAGAAACAAGAATTATGTAAAAGAATTGATGTAAGTCATTGTTTCCAAGAGAAAGGGAGACCAGAGTGTAAAAAAGCGTTGTTTTTGGACGGCAATGAAGAAATGACTGTTTTGCGATTTCTCTTGCTCAGAAAGACTTAGAAAGTTGATAATTGTGGGCAATGTTAGAAATGTCATGAGAAACAAGAATTATGTAAAAGAATTGATGTAAGTCATTGTTTCCAAGAGAAAGGGAGATCGGAGTGTAAAAAAGCGTTGTTTTTGGACGGCAATGAAGAAATGACTATGTTTTGCGATTTCTCCTGCTCAAAAAGACTTAGAAAGTTGATAATTGTGGGCAATGTAAGAAATGTCATGAGAAACAAGAATTATGTAAAAGAATTGATGTAAGTCATTGTTTCCAAGAGAAAGGGAGACAGGAGTGTAAAAAAGCGTGTTTTTTGGACGGCAATGAAGAAATGACTATGTTTTGCGATTTCTCCTGCTCAGAAAGACTTAGAAAGTTGATAATTGTGGGAAATGTTAGAAATGTCATGAGAAACAAGAATTATGTAAAAGAATTGATGTAAGTCATTGTTTCCAAGAGAAAGGGAGACAGGAGTGTAAAAAAGCGTTGTTTTTGGACGGCAATGAAGAAATGACTATGTTTTGCTATTTCTCCTGCTCAGAAAGACTTAGAAAGTTGATAATTGTAGGCAATGTTAGAAATGTCATGAGAAACAAGAAGTATGTAAAAGAATTGATGTAAGTCATTGTTTCCAAGAGAAAGGGAGACCGGAGTGTAAAAAAGCGTTGTTTTTGGACGCCAATGAAGAAATGACTGTTTTGCGATTTCTCTTGCTCAGAAAGACTTAGAAAGTTGATAATTGTGGGCAATGTTAGAAATGTCATGAGAAACAAGAATTATGTAAAAGAATTGATGTAAGTCATTGTTTCCAAGAGAAAGGGAGACCGGCGTGTAAAAAAGCGTTGTTTTTGGACGGCAATGAAGAAATGACTATGTTTTGCGATTTCTCCTGCTCAGAAAGACTTAGAAAGTTGATAATTGTGGGCAATGTAAGAAATGTCATGAGAAACAAGAATTATGTAAAAGAATTGATGTAAGTCATTGTTTCCAAGAGAAAGGGAGACCGGAGTGTAAAAAAGCGTTGTTTTTGGACGGCATTGAAGAAATGACTGTTTTGCGATTTCTCTTGCTCAGAAAGACTTAGAAAGTTGATAATTGTGGGCAATGTAAGAAATTTCATGAGAAACAAGAATTATGTAAAAGAATTGATGTAAGTCATTGTTTCCAAGAGAAAGGGAGACAGGAGTGTAAAAAAGCGTTGTTTTTGGACGGCAATGAAGAAATGACTATGTTTTGCGATTTCTCCTGCTCAGAAAGACTTAGAAAGTTGATAATTGTGGGCAATGTTAGAAATGTCATGAGAAACAAGAATTATGTAAAAGAATTGATGTAAGTCATTGTTTCCAAGAGAAAGGGAGACCGGAGTGTAAAAAAGCGTTGTTTTTGGACGGCAATGAAGAAATGACTATGTTTTGCGATTTCTCCTGCTCAAAAAGACTTAGAAAGTTGATAATTGTGGGCAATGTAAAAAATGTCATGAGAAACAAGAATTATGTAAAAGAATTGATGTAAGTCATTGTTTCAAAGAGAAAGGGAGACCGGAGTGTAAAAAAGCGTTGTTTTTGGACGGCAATGAAGAAATGACTGTTTTGCGATTTCTCTTGCTCAGAAAGACTTAGAAAGTTGATAATTGTGGGCAATGTAAGAAATGTCATGAGAAACAAGAATTATGTAAAAGAATTGATGTAAGTCATTGTTTCCAAGAGAAAGGGAGACCGGAGTGTAAAAAAGCGTTGTTTTTGGACGGCAATGAAGAAATGACTGTTTTGCGATTTCTCTTGCTCAGAAAGACTTAGAAAAATGATAATTGTGGGCAATGTTAGAAATGTCATGAGAAACAAGAATTATGTAAAAGAATTGATGTAAGTCATTGTTTCCAAGAGAAAGGGAGACAGGAGTGTAAAAAAGCGTTGTTTTTGGACGGCAATGAAGAAATGACTATGTTTTGCGATTTCTCCTGCTCAGAAAGACTTAGAAAGTTGATAATTGTGGGCAATGTTAGAAATGTCATGAGAAACAAAAATTATGTAAAAGAATTGATGTAAGTCATTGTTTCCAAGAGAAAGGGAGACCGGAGTGTAAAAAAGCGTTGTTTTTGGACGGCAATGAAGAAATGACTGTTTTGCGATTTCTCTTGCTCAGAAAGACTTAGAAAGTTGATAATTGTGGGCAATGTAAGAAATGTCATGAGAAACAAGAATTATGTAAAAGAATTGATGTAAGTCATTGTTTCCAAGAGAAAGGGAGACCGGAGTGTAAAAAAGCGTTGTTTTTGGACGGCAATGAAGAAATGACTGTTTTGCGATTTCTCTTGCTCAGAAAGACTTAGAAAAATGATAATTGTGGGCAATGTTAGAAATGTCATGAGAAACAAGAATTATGTAAAAGAATTGATGTAAGTCATTGTTTCCAAGAGAAAGGGAGACAGGAGTGTAAAAAAGCGTTGTTTTTGGACGGCAATGAAGAAATTACTATGTTTTGCGATTTCTCCTGCTCAGAAAGACTTAGAAAGTTGATAATTGTGGGCAATGTTAGAAATGTCATGAGAAACAAGAATTATGTAAAAAAATTGATGTAAGTCATTGTTTCCAAGAGAAAGGGAGACCGGAGTGTAAAAAAGCGTTGTTTTTGGACGGCAATGAAGAAATGACTATGTTTTGCGATTTCTCCTGCTCAGAAAGACTTAGAAAGTTGATAATTGTAGGCAATGTTAGAAATGTCATGAGAAACAAGAATTATGTAAAAGAATTGATGTAAGTAATTGTTTCCAAGAGAAAGGGAGACCGGAGTGTAAAAAAGCGTTGTTTTTGGACGGCAATGAAGAAATGACTATGTTTTGCGATTTCTCCTGCTCAGAAAGACTTAGAAAGTTGAAAATTGTGGGAAATGTTAGAAATGTCATGAGAAACAAGAATTATGTAAAAGAATTGATGTAAGTCATTGTTTCCAAGAGAAAGGGAGACAGGAGTGTAAAAAAGCGTTGTTTTTGGACGGCAATGAAGAAATGACTATGTTTTGCGATTTCTCCTGCTCAAAAAGACTTAGAAAGTTGATAATTGTGGGCAATGTAAGAAATGTCATGAGAAACAAGAATTATGTAAAAGAATTGATGTAAGTCATTGTTTCCAAGAGAAAGGGAGACAGGAGTGTAAAAAAGCGTTGTTTTTGGACGGCAATGTAGAAATGACTATGTTTTGCGATTTCTCCTGCTCAGAAAGACTTAGAAAGTTGATAATTGTGGGCAATGTAAGAAATGTCATGAGAAACAAGAATTATGTAAAAGAATTGATGTAAGTCATTGTTTCCAAGAGAAAGGGAGACCAGAGTGTAAAAAAGCGTTGTTTTTGGACGGCAATGAAGAAATGACTGTTTTGCGATTTCTCTTGCTCAGAAAGACTTAGAAAGTTGATAATTGTGGGCAATGTTAGAAATGTCATGAGAAACAAGAATTATGTAAAAGAATTGATGTAAGTCATTGTTTCCAAGAGAAAGGGAGATCGGAGTGTAAAAAAGCGTTGTTTTTGGACGGCAATGAAGAAATGACTATGTTTTGCGATTTCTCCTGCTCAAAAAGACTTAGAAAGTTGATAATTGTGGGCAATGTAAGAAATGTCATGAGAAACAAGAATTATGTAAAAGAATTGATGTAAGTCATTGTTTCCAAGAGAAAGGGAGACAGGAGTGTAAAAAAGCGTGTTTTTTGGACGGCAATGAAGAAATGACTATGTTTTGCGATTTCTCCTGCTCAGAAAGACTTAGAAAGTTGATAATTGTGGGAAATGTTAGAAATGTCATGAGAAACAAGAATTATGTAAAAGAATTGATGTAAGTCATTGTTTCCAAGAGAAAGGGAGACAGGAGTGTAAAAAAGCGTTGTTTTTGGACGGCAATGAAGAAATGACTATGTTTTGCTATTTCTCCTGCTCAGAAAGACTTAGAAAGTTGATAATTGTAGGCAATGTTAGAAATGTCATGAGAAACAAGAAGTATGTAAAAGAATTGATGTAAGTCATTGTTTCCAAGAGAAAGGGAGACCGGAGTGTAAAAAAGCGTTGTTTTTGGACGCCAATGAAGAAATGACTGTTTTGCGATTTCTCTTGCTCAGAAAGACTTAGAAAGTTGATAATTGTGGGCAATGTTAGAAATGTCATGAGAAACAAGAATTATGTAAAAGAATTGATGTAAGTCATTGTTTCCAAGAGAAAGGGAGACAGGAGTGTAAAAAAGCGTTGTTTTTGGACGGCAATGAAGAAATGACTATGTTTTGCGATTTCTCCTGCTCAGAAAGACTTAGAAAGTTGATAATTGTGGGCAATGTTAGAAATGTCATGAGAAACAAGAATTATGTAAAAGAATTGATGTAAGTCATTGTTTCCAAGAGAAAGGGAAACAGGAGTGTAAAAAAGCGTTGTTTTTGGACGGCAATGAAGAAATGACTATGTTTTGTGATTTCTCCTGCTCAGAAAGACTTAGAAAGTTGATAATTGTGGGCAATGTTAGAAATGTCATGAGAAACAAGAATTATGTAAAAAAATTGATGTAAGTCATTGTTTCCAAGAGAAAGGGAGACCGGAGTGTAAAAAGCGTTGTTTTTGGACGGCAATGAAGAAATGACTATGTTTTGCGATTTCTCCTGCTCAGAAAGACTTAGAAAGTTGATAATTGTAGGCAATGTTAGAAATGTCATGAGAAACAAGAATTATGTAAAAGAATTGATGTAAGTAATTGTTTCCAAGAGAAAGGGAGACCGGAGTGTAAAAAAGCGTTGTTTTTGGACGGCAATGAAGAAATGACTATGTTTTGCGATTTCTCCTGCTCAGAAAGACTTAGAAAGTTGATAATTGTGGGAAATGTTAGAAATGTCATGAGAAACAAGAATTATGTAAAAGAATTGATGTAAGTCATTGTTTCCAAGAGAAAGGGAGACAGGAGTGTAAAAAAGCGTTGTTTTTGGACGGCAATGAAGAAATGACTATGTTTTGCGATTTCTCCTGCTCAAAAAGACTTAGAAAGTTGATAATTGTGGGCAATGTAAGAAATGTCATGAGAAACAAGAATTATGTAAAAGAATTGATGTAAGTCATTGTTTCCAAGAGAAAGGGAGACAGGAGTGTAAAAAAGCGTTGTTTTTGGACGGCAATGAAGAAATTACTATGTTTTGCGATTTCTCCTGCTCAGAAAGACTTAGAAAGTTGATAATTGTGGGCAATGTTAGAAATGTCATGAGAAACAAGAATTATGTAAAAAAATTGATGTAAGTCATTGTTTCCAAGAGAAAGGGAGACCGGAGTGTAAAAAGCGTTGTTTTTGGACGGCAATGAAGAAATGACTATGTTTTGCGATTTCTCCTGCTCAGAAAGACTTAGAAAGTTGATAATTGTAGGCAATGTTAGAAATGTCATGAGAAACAAGAATTATGTAAAAGAATTGATGTAAGTAATTGTTTCCAAGAGAAAGGGAGACCGGAGTGTAAAAAAGCGTTGTTTTTGGACGGCAATGAAGAAATGACTATGTTTTGCGATTTCTCCTGCTCAGAAAGACTTAGAAAGTTGATAATTGTGGGAAATGTTAGAAATGTCATGAGAAACAAGAATTATGTAAAAGAATTGATGTAAGTCATTGTTTCCAAGAGAAAGGGAGACAGGAGTGTAAAAAAGCGTTGTTTTTGGACGGCAATGAAGAAATGACTATGTTTTGCGATTTCTCCTGCTCAAAAAGACTTAGAAAGTTGATAATTGTGGGCAATGTAAGAAATGTCATGAGAAACAAGAATTATGTAAAAGAATTGATGTAAGTCATTGTTTCCAAGAGAAAGGGAGACAGGAGTGTAAAAAAGCGTTGTTTTTGGACGGCAATGAAGAAATGACTATGTTTTGCGATTTCTCCTGCTCAGAAAGACTTAGAAAGTTGATAATTGTGGGCAATGTAAGAAATGTCATGAGAAACAAGAATTATGTAAAAGAATTGATGTAAGTCATTGTTTCCAAGAGAAAGGGAGATAGGAGTGTAAAAAAGCGTTGTTTTTGGACGCCAATGAAGAAATGACTGTTTTGCGATTTCTCCTGCTCAGAAAGACTTAGAAAGTTGATAATTGTGGGCAATGTTAGAAATGTCATGAGAAACAAGAATTATGTAAAAGAATTGATGTAAGTCATTGTTTCCAAGAGAAAGGGAGACCGGAGTGTAAAAAAGCGTTGTTTTTGGACGCCAATGAAGAAATGACTGTTTTGCGATTTCTCCTGCTCAGAAAGACTTAGAAAGTTGATAATTGTGGGCAATGTTAGAAATGTCATGAGAAACAAGAATTATGTAAAAGAATTGATGCAAGTCATTGTTTCCAAGAGAAAGGGAGACAGGAGTGTAAAAAAGCGTTGTTTTTGGACGGCAATGAAGAAATGACTATGTTTTGCTATTTCTCCTGCTCAGAAAGACTTAGAAAGTTGATAATTGTAGGCAATGTTAGAAATGTCATGAGAAACAAGAAGTATGTAAAAGAATTGATGTAAGTCATTGTTTCCAAGAGAAAGGGAGACCGGAGTGTAAAAAAGCGTTGTTTTTGGACGCCAATGAAGAAATGACTGTTTTGCGATTTCTCTTGCTCAGAAAGACTTAGAAAGTTGATAATTGTGGGCAATGTTAGAAATGTCATGAGATACAAGAATTATGTAAAAGAATTGATGTAAGTCATTGTTTCCAAGAGAAAGGGAGACAGGAGTGTAAAAAAGCGTTGTTTTTGGACGGCAATGAAGAAATGACTATGTTTTGCGATTTCTCCTGCTCAGAAAGACTTAGAAAGTTGATAATTGTGGGCAATGTTAGAAATGTCATGAGAAACAAGAATTATGTAAAAGAATTGATGTAAGTCATTGTTTCCAAGAGAAAGGGAGACAGGAGTGTAAAAAAGCGTTGTTTTTGGACGGCAATGAAGAAATGACTATGTTTTGTGATTTCTCCTGCTCAGAAAGACTTAGAAAGTTGATAATTGTGGGCAATGTTAGAAATGTCATGAGAAACAAGAATTATGTAAAAAAATTGATGTAAGTCATTGTTTCCAAGAGAAAGGGAGACAGGAGTGTAAAAAAGCGTTGTTTTTGGACGGCAATGAAGAAATGACTATGTTTTGTGATTTCTCCTGCTCAGAAAGACTTAGAAAGTTGATAATTGTGGGCAATGTTAGAAATGTCATGAGAAACAAGAATTATGTAAAAAAATTGATGTAAGTCATTGTTTCCAAGAGAAAGGGAGACCGGAGTGTAAAAAGCGTTGTTTTTGGACGGCAATGAAGAAATGACTATGTTTTGCGATTTCTCCTGCTCAGAAAGACTTAGAAAGTTGATAATTGTAGGCAATGTTAGAAATGTCATGAGAAACAAGAATTACGTAAAAGAATTGATGTAAGTAATTGTTTCCAAGAGAAAGGGAGACCGGAGTGTAAAAAAGCGTTGTTTTTGGACGGCAATGAAGAAATGATTATGTTTTGCGATTTCTCCTGCTCAGAAAGACTTAGAAAGTTGATAATTGTGGGAAATGTTAGAAATGTCATGAGAAACAAGAATTATGTAAAAGAATTGATGTAAGTCATTGTTTCCAAGAGAAAGGGAGACAGGAGTGTAAAAAAGCGTTGTTTTTGGACGGCAATGAAGAAATGACTATGTTTTGCGATTTCTCCTGCTCAAAAAGACTTAGAAAGTTGATAATTGTGGGCAATGTAAGAAATGTCATGAGAAACAAGAATTATGTAAAAGAATTGATGTAAGTCATTGTTTCCAAGAGAAAGGGAGACAGGAGTGTAAAAAAGCGTTGTTTTTGGACGGCAATGAAGAAATTACTATGTTTTGCGATTTCTCCTGCTCAAAAAGACTTAGAAAGTTGATAATTGTGGGCAATGTAAGAAATGTCATGAGAAACAAGAATTATGTAAAAGAATTGATGTAAGTCATTGTTTCCAAGAGAAAGGGAGACAGGAGTGTAAAAAGCGTTGTTTTTGGACGGCAATGAAGAAATGACTATGTTTTGCGATTTCTCCTGCTCAGAAAGACTTAGAAAGTTGATAATTGTAGGCAATGTTAGAAATGTCATGAGAAACAAGAATTATGTAAAAGAATTGATGTAAGTAATTGTTTCCAAGAGAAAGGGAGACCGGAGTGTAAAAAAGCGTTGTTTTTGGACGGCAATGAAGAAATGACTATGTTTTGCGATTTCTCCTGCTCAGAAAGACTTAGAAAGTTGATAATTGTGGGAAATGTTAGAAATGTCATGAGAAACAAGAATTATGTAAAAGAATTGATGTAAGTCATTGTTTCCAAGAGAAAGGGAGACAGGAGTGTAAAAAAGCGTTGTTTTTGGACGGCAATGAAGAAATGACTATGTTTTGCGATTTCTCCTGCTCAAAAAGACTTAGAAAGTTGATAATTGTGGGCAATGTAAGAAATGTCATGAGAAACAAGAATTATGTAAAAGAATTGATGTAAGTCATTGTTTCCAAGAGAAAGGGAGACAGGAGTGTAAAAAAGCGTTGTTTTTGGACGGCAATGAAGAAATGACTATGTTTTGCGATTTCTCCTGCTCAGAAAGACTTAGAAAGTTGATAATTGTGGGCAATGTAAGAAATGTCATGAGAAACAAGAATTATGTAAAAGAATTGATGTAAGTCATTGTTTCCAAGAGAAAGGGAGACAGGAGTGTAAAAAAGCGTTGTTTTTGGACGCCAATGAAGAAATGACTGTTTTGCGATTTCTCCTGCTCAGAAAGACTTAGAAAGTTGATAATTGTGGGCAATGTTAGAAATGTCATGAGAAACAAGAATTATGTAAAAGAATTGATGTAAGTCATTGTTTCCAAGAGAAAGGGAGACCGGAGTGCAAAAAAGCGTTGTTTTTGGACGCCAATGAAGAAATGACTGTTTTGCGATTTCTCTTGCTCAGAAAGACTTAGAAAGTTGATAATTGTGGGCAATGTTAGAAATGTCATGAGATACAAGAATTATGTAAAAGAATTGATGTAAGTCATTGTTTCCAAGAGAAAGGGAGACAGGAGTGTAAAAAAGCGTTGTTTTTGGACGGCAATGAAGAAATGACTATGTTTTGCGATTTCTCCTGCTCAGAAAGACTTAGAAAGTTGATAATTGTGGGCAATGTTAGAAATGTCATGAGAAACAAGAATTATGTAAAAGAATTGATGTAAGTCATTGTTTCCAAGAGAAAGGGAGACAGGAGTGTAAAAAAGCGTTGTTTTTGGACGGCAATGAAGAAATGACTATGTTTTGTGATTTCTCCTGCTCAGAAAGACTTAGAAAGTTGATAATTGTGGGCAATGTAAGAAATGTCATGAGAAACAAGAATTATGTAAAAGAATTGATGTAAGTCATTGTTTCCAAGAGAAAGGGAGACCAGAGTGTAAAAAAGCGTTGTTTTTGGACGGCAATGAAGAAATGACTGTTTTGCGATTTCTCTTGCTCAGAAAGACTTAGAAAGTTGATAATTGTGGGCAATGTAAGAAATGTCATGAGAAACAAGAATTATGTAAAAGAATTGATGTAAGTCATTGTTTCCAAGAGAAAGGGAGATCGGAGTGTAAAAAAGCGTTGTTTTTGGACGGCAATGAAGAAATTACTATGTTTTGCGATTTCTCCTGCTCAAAAAGACTTAGAAAGTTGATAATTGTGGGCAATGTAAGAAATGTCATGAGAAACAAGAATTATGTAAAAGAATTGATGTAAGTCATTGTTTCCAAGAGAAAGGGAGACAGGAGTGTAAAAAAGCGTGTTTTTTGGACGGCAATGAAGAAATGACTATGTTTTGCGATTTCTCCTGCTCAGAAAGACTTAGAAAGTTGATAATTGTGGGAAATGTTAGAAATGTCATGAGAAACAAGAATTATGTAAAAGAATTGATGTAAGTCATTGTTTCCAAGAGAAAGGGAGACAGGAGTGTAAAAAAGCGTTGTTTTTGGACGGCAATGAAGAAATGACTATGTTTTGCTATTTCTCCTGCTCAGAAAGACTTAGAAAGTTGATAATTGTAGGCAATGTTAGAAATGTCATGAGAAACAAGAAGTATGTAAAAGAATTGATGTAAGTCATTGTTTCCAAGAGAAAGGGAGACCGGAGTGTAAAAAAGCGTTGTTTTTGGACGCCAATGAAGAAATGACTGTTTTGCGATTTCTCTTGCTCAGAAAGACTTAGAAAGTTGATAATTGTGGGCAATGTTAGAAATGTCATGAGAAACAAGAATTATGTAAAAGAATTGATGTAAGTCATTGTTTCCAAGAGAAAGGGAGACAGGAGTGTAAAAAAGCGTTGTTTTTGGACGGCAATGAAGAAATGACTATGTTTTGTGATTTCTCCTGCTCAGAAAGACTTAGAAAGTTGATAATTGTGGGCAATGTTAGAAATGTCATGAGAAACAAGAATTATGTAAAAAAATTGATGTAAGTCATTGTTTCCAAGAGAAAGGGAGACCGGAGTGTAAAAAGCGTTGTTTTTGGACGGCAATGAAGAAATGACTATGTTTTGCGATTTCTCCTGCTCAGAAAGACTTAGAAAGTTGATAATTGTAGGCAATGTTAGAAATGTCATGAGAAACAAGAATTATGTAAAAGAATTGATGTAAGTAATTGTTTCCAAGAGAAAGGGAGACCGGAGTGTAAAAAAGCGTTGTTTTTGGACGGCAATGAAGAAATGACTATGTTTTGCGATTTCTCCTGCTCAGAAAGACTTAGAAAGTTGATAATTGTGGGAAATGTTAGAAATGTCATGAGAAACAAGAATTATGTAAAAGAATTGATGTAAGTCATTGTTTCCAAGAGAAAGGGAGACAGGAGTGTAAAAAAGCGTTGTTTTTGGACGGCAATGAAGAAATGACTATGTTTTGCGATTTCTCCTGCTCAAAAAGACTTAGAAAGTTGATAATTGTGGGCAATGTAAGAAATGTCATGAGAAACAAGAATTATGTAAAAGAATTGATGTAAGTCATTGTTTCCAAGAGAAAGGGAGACAGGAGTGTAAAAAAGCGTTTTTTGGACGGCAATGAAGAAATTACTATGTTTTGCGATTTCTCCTGCTCAGAAAGACTTAGAAAGTTGATAATTGTGGGCAATGTTAGAAATGTCATGAGAAACAAGAATTATGTAAAAAAATTGATGTAAGTCATTGTTTCCAAGAGAAAGGGAGACCGGAGTGTAAAAAGCGTTGTTTTTGGACGGCAATGAAGAAATGACTATGTTTTGCGATTTCTCCTGCTCAGAAAGACTTAGAAAGTTGATAATTGTAGGCAATGTTAGAAATGTCATGAGAAACAAGAATTATGTAAAAGAATTGATGTAAGTAATTGTTTCCAAGAGAAAGGGAGACCGGAGTGTAAAAAAGCGTTGTTTTTGGACGGCAATGAAGAAATGACTATGTTTTGCGATTTCTCCTGCTCAGAAAGACTTAGAAAGTTGATAATTGTGGGAAATGTTAGAAATGTCATGAGAAACAAGAATTATGTAAAAGAATTGATGTAAGTCATTGTTTCCAAGAGAAAGGGAGACAGGAGTGTAAAAAAGCGTTGTTTTTGGACGGCAATGAAGAAATGACTATGTTTTGCGATTTCTCCTGCTCAAAAAGACTTAGAAAGTTGATAATTGTGGGCAATGTAAGAAATGTCATGAGAAACAAGAATTATGTAAAAGAATTGATGTAAGTCATTGTTTCCAAGAGAAAGGGAGACAGGAGTGTAAAAAAGCGTTGTTTTTGGACGCCAATGAAGAAATGACTGTTTTTGCGATTTCTCCTGCTCAGAAAGACTTAGAAAGTTGATAATTGTGGGCAATGTTAGAAATGTCATGAGAAACAAGAATTATGTAAAAGAATTGATGTAAGTCATTGTTTCCAAGAGAAAGGGAGACCGGAGTGTAAAAAAGCGTTGTTTTTGGACGCCAATGAAGAAATGACTGTTTTGCGATTTCTCCTGCTCAGAAAGACTTAGAAAGTTGATAATTGTGGGCAATGTTAGAAATGTCATGAGAAACAAGAATTATGTAAAAGAATTGATGCAAGTCATTGTTTCCAAGAGAAAGGGAGACAGGAGTGTAAAAAAAGCGTTGTTTTTGGACGGCAATGAAGAAATGACTATGTTTTGCTATTTCTCCTGCTCAGAAAGACTTAGAAAGTTGATAATTGTAGGCAATGTTAGAAATGTCATGAGAAACAAGAAGTATGTAAAAGAATTGATGTAAGTCATTGTTTCCAAGAGAAAGGGAGACCGGAGTGTAAAAAAGCGTTGTTTTTGGACGCCAATGAAGAAATGACTGTTTTGCGATTTCTCTTGCTCAGAAAGACTTAGAAAGTTGATAATTGTGGGCAATGTTAGAAATGTCATGAGATACAAGAATTATGTAAAAGAATTGATGTAAGTCATTGTTTCCAAGAGAAAGGGAGACAGGAGTGTAAAAAAGCGTTGTTTTTGGACGGCAATGAAGAAATGACTATGTTTTGCGATTTCTCCTGCTCAGAAAGACTTAGAAAGTTGATAATTGTGGGCAATGTTAGAAATGTCATGAGAAACAAGAATTATGTAAAAGAATTGATGTAAGTCATTGTTTCCAAGAGAAAGGGAGACAGGAGTGTAAAAAAGCGTTGTTTTTGGACGGCAATGAGAAATGACTATGTTTTGTGATTTCTCCTGCTCAGAAAGACTTAGAAAGTTGATAATTGTGGGCAATGTTAGAAATGTCATGAGAAACAAGAATTATGTAAAAAAATTGATGTAAGTCATTGTTTCCAAGAGAAAGGGAGACCGGAGTGTAAAAAGCGTTGTTTTTGGACGGCAATGAAGAAATGACTATGTTTTGCGATTTCTCCTGCTCAGAAAGACTTAGAAAGTTGATAATTGTGGGCAATGTTAGAAATGTCATGAGAAACAAGAATTAGGTAAAAGAATTGATGTAAGTCATTGTTTCCAAGAGAAAGGGAGACAGGAGTGTAAAAAAGCGTTGTTTTTGGACGGCAATGAAGAAATGACTATGTTTTGTGATTTCTCCTGCTCAGAAAGACTTAGAAAGTTGATAATTGTGGGCAATGTTAGAAATGTCATGAGAAACAAGAATTATGTAAAAAAATTGATGTAAGTCATTGTTTCCAAGTGAAAGGGAGACCGGAGTGTAAAAAGCGTTGTTTTTGGACGGCAATGAAGAAATGACTATGTTTTGCGATTTCTCCTGCTCAGAAAGACTTAGAAAGTTGATAATTGTAGGCAATGTTAGAAATGTCATGAGAAACAAGAATTATGTAAAAGAATTGATGTAAGTAATTGTTTCCAAGAGAAAGGGAGACCGGAGTGTAAAAAAGCGTTGTTTTTGGACGGCAATGAAGAAATGACTATGTTTTGCGATTTCTCCTGCTCAGAAAGACTTAGAAAGTTGATAATTGTGGGAAATGTTAGAAATGTCATGAGAAACAAGAATTATGTAAAAGAATTGATGTAAGTCATTGTTTCCAAGAGAAAGGGAGACAGGAGTGTAAAAAAGCGTTGTTTTTGGACGCCAATGAAGAAATGACTGTTTTGCGATTTCTCCTGCTCAGAAAGACTTAGAAAGTTGATAATTGTGGGCAATGTTAGAAATGTCATGAGAAACAAGAATTATGTAAAAGAATTGATGCAAGTCATTGTTTCCAAGAGAAAGGGAGACAGGAGTGTAAAAAAGCGTTGTTTTTGGACGGCAATGAAGAAATGACTATGTTTTGCTATTTCTCCTGCTCAGAAAGACTTAGAAAGTTGATAATTGTAGGCAATGTTAGAAATGTCATGAGAAACAAGAAGTATGTAAAAGAATTGATGTAAGTCATTGTTTCCAAGAGAAAGGGAGACCGGAGTGTAAAAAAGCGTTGTTTTTGGACGCCAATGAAGAAATGACTGTTTTGCGATTTCTCTTGCTCAGAAAGACTTAGAAAGTTGATAATTGTGGGCAATGTTAGAAATGTCATGAGATACAAGAATTATGTAAAAGAATTGATGTAAGTCATTGTTTCCAAGAGAAAGGGAGACAGGAGTGTAAAAAAGCGTTGTTTTTGGACGGCAATGAAGAAATGACTATGTTTTGCGATTTCTCCTGCTCAGAAAGACTTAGAAAGTTGATAATTGTGGGCAATGTTAGAAATGTCATGAGAAACAAGAATTATGTAAAAGAATTGATGTAAGTCATTGTTTCCAAGAGAAAGGGAGACAGGAGTGTAAAAAAGCGTTGTTTTTGGACGGCAATGAAGAAATGACTATGTTTTGTGATTTCTCCTGCTCAGAAAGACTTAGAAAGTTGATAATTGTGGGCAATGTAAGAAATGTCATGAGAAACAAGAATTATGTAAAAGAATTGATGTAAGTCATTGTTTCCAAGAGAAAGGGAGACCAGAGTGTAAAAAAGCGTTGTTTTTGGACGGCAATGAAGAAATGACTGTTTTGCGATTTCTCTTGCTCAGAAAGACTTAGAAAGTTGATAATTGTGGGCAATGTTAGAAATGTCATGAGAAACAAGAATTATGTAAAAGAATTGATGTAAGTCATTGTTTCCAAGAGAAAGGGAGATCGGAGTGTAAAAAAGCGTTGTTTTTGGACGGCAATGAAGAAATTACTATGTTTTGCGATTTCTCCTGCTCAAAAAGACTTAGAAAGTTGATAATTGTGGGCAATGTAAGAAATGTCATGAGAAACAAGAATTATGTAAAAGAATTGATGTAAGTCATTGTTTCCAAGAGAAAGGGAGACAGGAGTGTAAAAAAGCGTGTTTTTTGGACGGCAATGAAGAAATGACTATGTTTTGCGATTTCTCCTGCTCAGAAAGACTTAGAAAGTTGATAATTGTGGGAAATGTTAGAAATGTCATGAGAAACAAGAATTATGTAAAAGAATTGATGTAAGTCATTGTTTCCAAGAGAAAGGGAGACAGGAGTGTAAAAAAGCGTTGTTTTTGGACGGCAATGAAGAAATGACTATGTTTTGCTATTTCTCCTGCTCAGAAAGACTTAGAAAGTTGATAATTGTAGGCAATGTTAGAAATGTCATGAGAAACAAGAAGTATGTAAAAGAATTGATGTAAGTCATTGTTTCCAAGAGAAAGGGAGACCGGAGTGTAAAAAAGCGTTGTTTTTGGACGCCAATGAAGAAATGACTGTTTTGCGATTTCTCTTGCTCAGAAAGACTTAGAAAGTTGATAATTGTGGGCAATGTTAGAAATGTCATGAGAAACAAGAATTATGTAAAAGAATTGATGTAAGTCATTGTTTCCAAGAGAAAGGGAGACAGGAGTGTAAAAAAGCGTTGTTTTTGGACGGCAATGAAGAAATGACTATGTTTTGCGATTTCTCCTGCTCAGAAAGACTTAGAAAGTTGATAATTGTGGGCAATGTTAGAAATGTCATGAGAAACAAGAATTATGTAAAAGAATTGATGTAAGTCATTGTTTCCAAGAGAAAGGGAGACAGGAGTGTAAAAAAGCGTTGTTTTTGGACGGCAATGAAGAAATGACTATGTTTTGTGATTTCTCCTGCTCAGAAAGACTTAGAAAGTTGATAATTGTGGGCAATGTTAGAAATGTCATGAGAAACAAGAATTATGTAAAAAAATTGATGTAAGTCATTGTTTCCAAGAGAAAGGGAGACCGGAGTGTAAAAAGCGTTGTTTTTGGACGGCAATGAAGAAATGACTATGTTTTGCGATTTCTCCTGCTCAGAAAGACTTAGAAAGTTGATAATTGTAGGCAATGTTAGAAATGTCATGAGAAACAAGAATTATGTAAAAGAATTGATGTAAGTAATTGTTTCCAAGAGAAAGGGAGACCGGAGTGTAAAAAAGCGTTGTTTTTGGACGGCAATGAAGAAATGACTATGTTTTGCGATTTCTCCTGCTCAGAAAGACTTAGAAAGTTGATAATTGTGGGAAATGTTAGAAATGTCATGAGAAACAAGAATTATGTAAAAGAATTGATGTAAGTCATTGTTTCCAAGAGAAAGGGAGACAGGAGTGTAAAAAAGCGTTGTTTTTGGACGGCAATGAAGAAATGACTATGTTTTGCGATTTCTCCTGCTCAAAAAGACTTAGAAAGTTGATAATTGTGGGCAATGTAAGAAATGTCATGAGAAACAAGAATTATGTAAAAGAATTGATGTAAGTCATTGTTTCCAAGAGAAAGGGAGACAGGAGTGTAAAAAAGCGTTGTTTTTGGACGGCAATGAAGAAATGACTATGTTTTGCGATTTCTCCTGCTCAGAAAGACTTAGAAAGTTGATAATTGTGGGCAATGTTAGAAATGTCATGAGAAACAAGAATTATGTAAAAAAATTGATGTAAGTCATTGTTTCCAAGAGAAAGGGAGACCGGAGTGTAAAAAGCGTTGTTTTTGGACGGCAATGAAGAAATGACTATGTTTTGCGATTTCTCCTGCTCAGAAAGACTTAGAAAGTTGATAATTGTAGGCAATGTTAGAAATGTCATGAGAAACAAGAATTATGTAAAAGAATTGATGTAAGTAATTGTTTCCAAGAGAAAGGGAGACCGGAGTGTAAAAAAGCGTTGTTTTTGGACGGCAATGAAGAAATGACTATGTTTTGCGATTTCTCCTGCTCAGAAAGACTTAGAAAGTTGATAATTGTGGGAAATGTTAGAAATGTCATGAGAAACAAGAATTATGTAAAAGAATTGATGTAAGTCATTGTTTCCAAGAGAAAGGGAGACAGGAGTGTAAAAAAGCGTTGTTTTTGGACGGCAATGAAGAAATGACTATGTTTTGCGATTTCTCCTGCTCAAAAAGACTTAGAAAGTTGATAATTGTGGGCAATGTAAGAAATGTCATGAGAAACAAGAATTATGTAAAAGAATTGATGTAAGTCATTGTTTCCAAGAGACAGGGAGACAGGAGTGTAAAAAAGCGTTGTTTTTGGACGCCAATGAAGAAATGACTGTTTTGCGATTTCTCCTGCTCAGAAAGACTTAGAAAGTTGATAATTGTGGGCAATGTTAGAAATGTCATGAGAAACAAGAATTATGTAAAAGAATTGATGTAAGTCATTGTTTCCAAGAGAAAGGGAGACCGGAGTGTAAAAAAGCGTTGTTTTTGGACGCCAATGAAGAAATGACTGTTTTGCGATTTCTCCTGCTCAGAAAGACTTAGAAAGTTGATAATTGTGGGCAATGTTAGAAATGTCATGAGAAACAAGAATTATGTAAAAGAATTGATGCAAGTCATTGTTTCCAAGAGAAAGGGAGACAGGAGTGTAAAAAAGCGTTGTTTTTGGACGGCAATGAAGAAATGACTATGTTTTGCTATTTCTCCTGCTCAGAAAGACTTAGAAAGTTGATAATTGTAGGCAATGTTAGAAATGTCATGAGAAACAAGAAGTATGTAAAAGAATTGATGTAAGTCATTGTTTCCAAGAGAAAGGGAGACCGGAGTGTAAAAAAGCGTTGTTTTTGGACGCCAATGAAGAAATGACTGTTTTGCGATTTCTCTTGCTCAGAAAGACTTAGAAAGTTGATAATTGTGGGCAATGTTAGAAATGTCATGAGATACAAGAATTATGTAAAAGAATTGATGTAAGTCATTGTTTCCAAGAGAAAGGGAGACAGGAGTGTAAAAAAGCGTTGTTTTTGGACGGCAATGAAGAAATGACTATGTTTTGCGATTTCTCCTGCTCAGAAAGACTTAGAAAGTTGATAATTGTGGGCAATGTTAGAAATGTCATGAGAAACAAGAATTATGTAAAAGAATTGATGTAAGTCATTGTTTCCAAGAGAAAGGGAGACAGGAGTGTAAAAAAGCGTTGTTTTTGGACGGCAATGAAGAAATGACTATGTTTTGTGATTTCTCCTGCTCAGAAAGACTTAGAAAGTTGATAATTGTGGGCAATGTTAGAAATGTCATGAGAAACAAGAATTATGTAAAAAAATTGATGTAAGTCATTGTTTCCAAGAGAAAGGGAGACCGGAGTGTAAAAAGCGTTGTTTTTGGACGGCAATGAAGAAATGACTATGTTTTGCGATTTCTCCTGCTCAGAAAGACTTAGAAAGTTGATAATTGTGGGCAATGTTAGAAATGTCATGAGAAACAAGAATTATGTAAAAGAATTGATGTAAGTCATTGTTTCCAAGAGAAAGGGAGACAGGAGTGTAAAAAAGCGTTGTTTTTGGACGGCAATGAAGAAATGACTATGTTTTGTGATTTCTCCTGCTCAGAAAGACTTAGAAAGTTGATAATTGTGGGCAATGTTAGAAATGTCATGAGAAACAAGAATTATGTAAAAAAATTGATGTAAGTCATTGTTTCCAAGAGAAAGGGAGACCGGAGTGTAAAAAGCGTTGTTTTTGGACGGCAATGAAGAAATGACTATGTTTTGCGATTTCTCCTGCTCAGAAAGACTTAGAAAGTTGATAATTGTAGGCAATGTTAGAAATGTCATGAGAAACAAGAATTATGTAAAAGAATTGATGTAAGTAATTGTTTCCAAGAGAAAGGGAGACCGGAGTGTAAAAAAGCGTTGTTTTTGGACGGCAATGAAGAAATGACTATGTTTTGCGATTTCTCCTGCTCAGAAAGACTTAGAAAGTTGATAATTGTGGGAAATGTTAGAAATGTCATGAGAAACAAGAATTATGTAAAAGAATTGATGTAAGTCATTGTTTCCAAGAGAAAGGGAGACAGGAGTGTAAAAAAGCGTTGTTTTTGGACGGCAATGAAGAAATGACTATGTTTTGCGATTTCTCCTGCTCAAAAAGACTTAGAAAGTTGATAATTGTGGGCAATGTAAGAAATGTCATGAGAAACAAGAATTATGTAAAAGAATTGATGTAAGTAATTGTTTCCAAGAGAAAGGGAGACCGGAGTGTAAAAAAGCGTTGTTTTTGGACGGCAATGAAGAAATGACTATGTTTTGCGATTTCTCCTGCTCAGAAAGACTTAGAAAGTTGATAATTGTGGGAAATGTTAGAAATGTCATGAGAAACAAGAATTATGTAAAAGAATTGATGTAAGTCTTTGTTTCCAAGAGAAAGGGAGACAGGAGTGTAAAAAAGCGTTGTTTTGGACGGCAATGAAGAAATGACTATGTTTTGCGATTTCTCCTGCTCAAAAAGACTTAGAAAGTTGATAATTGTGGGCAATGTAAGAAATGTCATGAGAAACAAGAATTATGTAAAAGAATTGATGTAAGTCATTGTTTCCAAGAGAAAGGGAGACAGGAGTGTAAAAAAGCGTTGTTTTTGGACGGCAATGAAGAAATGACTATGTTTTGCGATTTCTCCTGCTCAGAAAGACTTAGAAAGTTGATAATTGTGGGCAATGTAAGAAATGTCATGAGAAACAAGAATTATGTAAAAGAATTGATGTAAGTCATTGTTTCCAAGAGAAAGGGAGACAGGAGTGTAAAAAAGCGTTGTTTTTGGACGCCAATGAAGAAATGACTGTTTTGCGATTTCTCCTGCTCAGAAAGACTTAGAAAGTTGATAATTGTGGGCAATGTTAGAAATGTCATGAGAAACAAGAATTATGTAAAAGAATTGATGTAAGTCATTGTTTCCAAGAGAAAGGGAGACCGGAGTGCAAAAAAGCGTTGTTTTTGGACGCCAATGAAGAAATGACTGTTTTGCGATTTCTCTTGCTCAGAAAGACTTAGAAAGTTGATAATTGTGGGCAATGTTAGAAATGTCATGAGATACAAGAATTATGTAAAAGAATTGATGTAAGTCATTGTTTCCAAGAGAAAGGGAGACAGGAGTGTAAAAAAGCGTTGTTTTTGGACGGCAATGAAGAAATGACTATGTTTTGTGATTTCTCCTGCTCAGAAAGACTTAGAAAGTTGATAATTGTGGGCAATGTAAGAAATGTCATGAGAAACAAGAATTATGTAAAAGAATTGATGTAAGTCATTGTTTCCAAGAGAAAGGGAGACCAGAGTGTAAAAAAGCGTTGTTTTTGGACGGCAATGAAGAAATGACTGTTTTGCGATTTCTCTTGCTCAGAAAGACTTAGAAAGTTGATAATTGTGGGCAATGTAAGAAATGTCATGAGAAACAAGAATTATGTAAAAGAATTGATGTAAGTCATTGTTTCCAAGAGAAAGGGAGATCGGAGTGTAAAAAAGCGTTGTTTTTGGACGGCAATGAAGAAATTACTATGTTTTGCGATTTCTCCTGCTCAAAAAGACTTAGAAAGTTGATAATTGTGGGCAATGTAAGAAATGTCATGAGAAACAAGAATTATGTAAAAGAATTGATGTAAGTCATTGTTTCCAAGAGAAAGGGAGACAGGAGTGTAAAAAAGCGTGTTTTTTGGACGGCAATGAAGAAATGACTATGTTTTGCGATTTCTCCTGCTCAGAAAGACTTAGAAAGTTGATAATTGTGGGAAATGTTAGAAATGTCATGAGAAACAAGAATTATGTAAAAGAATTGATGTAAGTCATTGTTTCCAAGAGAAAGGGAGACAGGAGTGTAAAAAAGCGTTGTTTTTGGACGGCAATGAAGAAATGACTATGTTTTGCTATTTCTCCTGCTCAGAAAGACTTAGAAAGTTGATAATTGTAGGCAATGTTAGAAATGTCATGAGAAACAAGAAGTATGTAAAAGAATTGATGTAAGTCATTGTTTCCAAGAGAAAGGGAGACCGGAGTGTAAAAAAGCGTTGTTTTTGGACGCCAATGAAGAAATGACTGTTTTGCGATTTCTCTTGCTCAGAAAGACTTAGAAAGTTGATAATTGTGGGCAATGTTAGAAATGTCATGAGAAACAAGAATTATGTAAAAGAATTGATGTAAGTCATTGTTTCCAAGAGAAAGGGAGACAGGAGTGTAAAAAAGCGTTGTTTTTGGACGGCAATGAAGAAATGACTATGTTTTGTGATTTCTCCTGCTCAGAAAGACTTAGAAAGTTGATAATTGTGGGCAATGTTAGAAATGTCATGAGAAACAAGAATTATGTAAAAAAATTGATGTAAGTCATTGTTTCCAAGAGAAAGGGAGACCGGAGTGTAAAAAGCGTTGTTTTTGGACGGCAATGAAGAAATGACTATGTTTTGCGATTTCTCCTGCTCAGAAAGACTTAGAAAGTTGATAATTGTAGGCAATGTTAGAAATGTCATGAGAAACAAGAATTATGTAAAAGAATTGATGTAAGTAATTGTTTCCAAGAGAAAGGGAGACCGGAGTGTAAAAAAGCGTTGTTTTTGGACGGCAATGAAGAAATGACTATGTTTTGCGATTTCTCCTGCTCAGAAAGACTTAGAAAGTTGATAATTGTGGGAAATGTTAGAAATGTCATGAGAAACAAGAATTATGTAAAAGAATTGATGTAAGTCATTGTTTCCAAGAGAAAGGGAGACAGGAGTGTAAAAAAGCGTTGTTTTTGGACGGCAATGAAGAAATGACTATGTTTTGCGATTTCTCCTGCTCAAAAAGACTTAGAAAGTTGATAATTGTGGGCAATGTAAGAAATGTCATGAGAAACAAGAATTATGTAAAAGAATTGATGTAAGTCATTGTTTCCAAGAGAAAGGGAGACAGGAGTGTAAAAAAGCGTTGTTTTTGGACGGCAATGAAGAAATTACTATGTTTTGCGATTTCTCCTGCTCAGAAAGACTTAGAAAGTTGATAATTGTGGGCAATGTTAGAAATGTCATGAGAAACAAGAATTATGTAAAAAAATTGATGTAAGTCATTGTTTCCAAGAGAAAGGGAGACCGGAGTGTAAAAAGCGTTGTTTTTGGACGGCAATGAAGAAATGACTATGTTTTGCGATTTCTCCTGCTCAGAAAGACTTAGAAAGTTGATAATTGTAGGCAATGTTAGAAATGTCATGAGAAACAAGAATTATGTAAAAGAATTGATGTAAGTAATTGTTTCCAAGAGAAAGGGAGACCGGAGTGTAAAAAAGCGTTGTTTTTGGACGGCAATGAAGAAATGACTATGTTTTGCGATTTCTCCTGCTCAGAAAGACTTAGAAAGTTGATAATTGTGGGAAATGTTAGAAATGTCATGAGAAACAAGAATTATGTAAAAGAATTGATGTAAGTCATTGTTTCCAAGAGAAAGGGAGACAGGAGTGTAAAAAAGCGTTGTTTTTGGACGGCAATGAAGAAATGACTATGTTTTGCGATTTCTCCTGCTCAAAAAGACTTAGAAAGTTGATAATTGTGGGCAATGTAAGAAATGTCATGAGAAACAAGAATTATGTAAAAGAATTGATGTAAGTCATTGTTTCCAAGAGAAAGGGAGACAGGAGTGTAAAAAAGCGTTGTTTTTGGACGCCAATGAAGAAATGACTGTTTTGCGATTTCTCCTGCTCAGAAAGACTTAGAAAGTTGATAATTGTGGGCAATGTTAGAAATGTCATGAGAAACAAGAATTATGTAAAAGAATTGATGTAAGTCATTGTTTCCAAGAGAAAGGGAGACCGGAGTGTAAAAAAGCGTTGTTTTTGGACGCCAATGAAGAAATGACTGTTTTGCGGTTTCTCCTGCTCAGAAAGACTTAGAAAGTTGATAATTGTGGGCAATGTTAGAAATGTCATGAGAAACAAGAATTATGTAAAAGAATTGATGCAAGTCATTGTTTCCAAGAGAAAGGGAGACAGGAGTGTAAAAAAGCGTTGTTTTTGGACGGCAATGAAGAAATGACTATGTTTTGCTATTTCTCCTGCTCAGAAAGACTTAGAAAGTTGATAATTGTAGGCAATGTTAGAAATGTCATGAGAAACAAGAAGTATGTAAAAGAATTGATGTAAGTCATTGTTTCCAAGAGAAAGGGAGACCGGAGTGTAAAAAAGCGTTGTTTTTGGACGCCAATGAAGAAATGACTGTTTTGCGATTTCTCTTGCTCAGAAAGACTTAGAAAGTTGATAATTGTGGGCAATGTTAGAAATGTCATGAGATACAAGAATTATGTAAAAGAATTGATGTAAGTCATTGTTTCCAAGAGAAAGGGAGACAGGAGTGTAAAAAAGCGTTGTTTTTGGACGGCAATGAAGAAATGACTATGTTTTGCGATTTCTCCTGCTCAGAAAGACTTAGAAAGTTGATAATTGTGGGCAATGTTAGAAATGTCATGAGAAACAAGAATTATGTAAAAGAATTGATGTAAGTCATTGTTTCCAAGAGAAAGGGAGACAGGAGTGTAAAAAAGCGTTGTTTTTGGACGGCAATGAAGAAATGACTATGTTTTGTGATTTCTCCTGCTCAGAAAGACTTAGAAAGTTGATAATTGTGGGCAATGTTAGAAATGTCATGAGAAACAAGAATTATGTAAAAAAATTGATGTAAGTCATTGTTTCCAAGAGAAAGGGAGACCGGAGTGTAAAAAGCGTTGTTTTTGGACGGCAATGAAGAAATGACTATGTTTTGCGATTTCTCCTGCTCAGAAAGACTTAGAAAGTTGATAATTGTGGGCAATGTTAGAAATGTCATGAGAAACAAGAATTATGTAAAAGAATTGATGTAAGTCATTGTTTCCAAGAGAAAGGGAGACAGGAGTGTAAAAAAGCGTTGTTTTTGGACGGCAATGAAGAAATGACTATGTTTTGTGATTTCTCCTGCTCAGAAAGACTTAGAAAGTTGATAATTGTGGGCAATGTTAGAAATGTCATGAGAAACAAGAATTATGTAAAAAAATTGATGTAAGTCATTGTTTCCAAGTGAAAGGGAGACCGGAGTGTAAAAAGCGTTGTTTTTGGACGGCAATGAAGAAATGACTATGTTTTGCGATTTCTCCTGCTCAGAAAGACTTAGAAAGTTGATAATTGTAGGCAATGTTAGAAATGTCATGAGAAACAAGAATTATGTAAAAGAATTGATGTAAGTAATTGTTTCCAAGAGAAAGGGAGACCGGAGTGTAAAAAAGCGTTGTTTTTGGACGGCAATGAAGAAATGACTATGTTTTGCGATTTCTCCTGCTCAGAAAGACTTAGAAAGTTGATAATTGTGGGAAATGTTAGAAATGTCATGAGAAACAAGAATTATGTAAAAGAATTGATGTAAGTCATTGTTTCCAAGAGAAAGGGAGACAGGAGTGTAAAAAAGCGTTGTTTTTGGACGCCAATGAAGAAATGACTGTTTTGCGATTTCTCCTGCTCAGAAAGACTTAGAAAGTTGATAATTGTGGGCAATGTTAGAAATGTCATGAGAAACAAGAATTATGTAAAAGAATTGATGCAAGTCATTGTTTCCAAGAGAAAGGGAGACAGGAGTGTAAAAAAGCGTTGTTTTTGGACGGCAATGAAGAAATGACTATGTTTTGCTATTTCTCCTGCTCAGAAAGACTTAGAAAGTTGATAATTGTAGGCAATGTTAGAAATGTCATGAGAAACAAGAAGTATGTAAAAGAATTGATGTAAGTCATTGTTTCCAAGAGAAAGGGAGACCGGAGTGTAAAAAAGCGTTGTTTTTGGACGCCAATGAAGAAATGACTGTTTTGCGATTTCTCTTGCTCAGAAAGACTTAGAAAGTTGATAATTGTGGGCAATGTTAGAAATGTCATGAGATACAAGAATTATGTAAAAGAATTGATGTAAGTCATTGTTTCCAAGAGAAAGGGAGACAGGAGTGTAAAAAAGCGTTGTTTTTGGACAGCAATGAAGAAATGACTATGTTTTGCGATTTCTCCTGCTCAGAAAGACTTAGAAAGTTGATAATTGTGGGCAATGTTAGAAATGTCATGAGAAACAAGAATTATGTAAAAGAATTGATGTAAGTCATTGTTTCCAAGAGAAAGGGAGACAGGAGTGTAAAAAAGCGTTGTTTTTGGACGGCAATGAAGAAATGACTATGTTTTGTGATTTCTCCTGCTCAGAAAGACTTAGAAAGTTGATAATTGTGGGCAATGTAAGAAATGTCATGAGAAACAAGAATTATGTAAAAGAATTGATGTAAGTCATTGTTTCCAAGAGAAAGGGAGACCAGAGTGTAAAAAAGCGTTGTTTTTGGACGGCAATGAAGAAATGACTGTTTTGCGATTTCTCTTGCTCAGAAAGACTTAGAAAGTTGATAATTGTGGGCAATGTTAGAAATGTCATGAGAAACAAGAATTATGTAAAAGAATTGATGTAAGTCATTGTTTCCAAGAGAAAGGGAGATCGGAGTGTAAAAAAGCGTTGTTTTTGGACGGCAATGAAGAAATTACTATGTTTTGCGATTTCTCCTGCTCAAAAAGACTTAGAAAGTTGATAATTGTGGGCAATGTAAGAAATGTCATGAGAAACAAGAATTATGTAAAAGAATTGATGTAAGTCATTGTTTCCAAGAGAAAGGGAGACAGGAGTGTAAAAAAGCGTGTTTTTTGGACGGCAATGAAGAAATGACTATGTTTTGCGATTTCTCCTGCTCAGAAAGACTTAGAAAGTTGATAATTGTGGGAAATGTTAGAAATGTCATGAGAAACAAGAATTATGTAAAAGAATTGATGTAAGTCATTGTTTCAAGAGAAAGGGAGACAGGAGTGTAAAAAAGCGTTGTTTTTGGACGGCAATGAAGAAATGACTATGTTTTGCTATTTCTCCTGCTCAGAAAGACTTAGAAAGTTGATAATTGTAGGCAATGTTAGAAATGTCATGAGAAACAAGAAGTATGTAAAAGAATTGATGTAAGTCATTGTTTCCAAGAGAAAGGGAGACCGGAGTGTAAAAAAGCGTTGTTTTTGGACGCCAATGAAGAAATGACTGTTTTGCGATTTCTCTTGCTCAGAAAGACTTAGAAAGTTGATAATTGTGGGCAATGTTAGAAATGTCATGAGAAACAAGAATTATGTAAAAGAATTGATGTAAGTCATTGTTTCCAAGAGAAAGGGAGACAGGAGTGTAAAAAAGCGTTGTTTTTGGACGGCAATGAAGAAATGACTATGTTTTGCGATTTCTCCTGCTCAGAAAGACTTAGAAAGTTGATAATTGTGGGCAATGTTAGAAATGTCATGAGAAACAAGAATTATGTAAAAGAATTGATGTAAGTCATTGTTTCCAAGAGAAAGGGAGACAGGAGTGTAAAAAAGCGTTGTTTTTGGACGGCAATGAAGAAATGACTATGTTTTGTGATTTCTCCTGCTCAGAAAGACTTAGAAAGTTGATAATTGTGGGCAATGTTAGAAATGTCATGAGAAACAAGAATTATGTAAAAAAATTGATGTAAGTCATTGTTTCCAAGAGAAAGGGAGACCGGAGTGTAAAAAGCGTTGTTTTTGGACGGCAATGAAGAAATGACTATGTTTTGCGATTTCTCCTGCTCAGAAAGACTTAGAAAGTTGATAATTGTAGGCAATGTTAGAAATGTCATGAGAAACAAGAATTATGTAAAAGAATTGATGTAAGTAATTGTTTCCAAGAGAAAGGGAGACCGGAGTGTAAAAAAAGCGTTGTTTTTGGACGGCAATGAAGAAATGACTATGTTTTGCGATTTCTCCTGCTCAGAAAGACTTAGAAAGTTGATAATTGTGGGAAATGTTAGAAATGTCATGAGAAACAAGAATTATGTAAAAGAATTGATGTAAGTCATTGTTTCCAAGAGAAAGGGAGACAGGAGTGTAAAAAAGCGTTGTTTTTGGACGGCAATGAAGAAATGACTATGTTTTGCGATTTCTCCTGCTCAAAAAGACTTAGAAAGTTGATAATTGTGGGCAATGTAAGAAATGTCATGAGAAACAAGAATTATGTAAAAGAATTGATGTAAGTCATTGTTTCCAAGAGAAAGGGAGACAGGAGTGTAAAAAAGCGTTGTTTTTGGACGGCAATGAAGAAATGACTATGTTTTGCGATTTCTCCTGCTCAGAAAGACTTAGAAAGTTGATAATTGTGGGCAATGTTAGAAATGTCATGAGAAACAAGAATTATGTAAAAAAATTGATGTAAGTCATTGTTTCCAAGAGAAAGGGAGACCGGAGTGTAAAAAGCGTTGTTTTTGGACGGCAATGAAGAAATGACTATGTTTTGCGATTTCTCCTGCTCAGAAAGACTTAGAAAGTTGATAATTGTAGGCAATGTTAGAAATGTCATGAGAAACAAGAATTATGTAAAAGAATTGATGTAAGTAATTGTTTCCAAGAGAAAGGGAGACCGGAGTGTAAAAAAGCGTTGTTTTTGGACGGCAATGAAGAAATGACTATGTTTTGCGATTTCTCCTGCTCAGAAAGACTTAGAAAGTTGATAATTGTGGGAAATGTTAGAAATGTCATGAGAAACAAGAATTATGTAAAAGAATTGATGTAAGTCATTGTTTCCAAGAGAAAGGGAGACAGGAGTGTAAAAAAGCGTTGTTTTTGGACGGCAATGAAGAAATGACTATGTTTTGCGATTTCTCCTGCTCAAAAAGACTTAGAAAGTTGATAATTGTGGGCAATGTAAGAAATGTCATGAGAAACAAGAATTATGTAAAAGAATTGATGTAAGTCATTGTTTCCAAGAGACAGGGAGACAGGAGTGTAAAAAAGCGTTGTTTTTGGACGCCAATGAAGAAATGACTGTTTTGCGATTTCTCCTGCTCAGAAAGACTTAGAAAGTTGATAATTGTGGGCAATGTTAGAATGTCATGAGAAACAAGAATTATGTAAAAGAATTGATGTAAGTCATTGTTTCCAAGAGAAAGGGAGACCGGAGTGTAAAAAAGCGTTGTTTTTGGACGCCAATGAAGAAATGACTGTTTTGCGATTTCTCTGCTCAGAAAGACTTAGAAAGTTGATAATTGTGGGCAATGTTAGAAATGTCATGAGAAACAAGAATTATGTAAAAGAATTGATGCAAGTCATTGTTTCCAAGAGAAAGGGAGACAGGAGTGTAAAAAAGCGTTGTTTTTGGACGGCAATGAAGAAATGACTATGTTTTGCTATTTCTCCTGCTCAGAAAGACTTAGAAAGTTGATAATTGTAGGCAATGTTAGAAATGTCATGAGAAACAAGAAGTATGTAAAAGAATTGATGTAAGTCATTGTTTCCAAGAGAAAGGGAGACCGGAGTGTAAAAAAGCGTTGTTTTTGGACGCCAATGAAGAAATGACTGTTTTGCGATTTCTCTTGCTCAGAAAGACTTAGAAAGTTGATAATTGTGGGCAATGTTAGAAATGTCATGAGATACAAGAATTATGTAAAAGAATTGATGTAAGTCATTGTTTCCAAGAGAAAGGGAGACAGGAGTGTAAAAAAGCGTTGTTTTTGGACGGCAATGAAGAAATGACTATGTTTTGCGATTTCTCCTGCTCAGAAAGACTTAGAAAGTTGATAATTGTGGGCAATGTTAGAAATGTCATGAGAAACAAGAATTATGTAAAAGAATTGATGTAAGTCATTGTTTCCAAGAGAAAGGGAGACAGGAGTGTAAAAAAGCGTTGTTTTTGGACGGCAATGAAGAAATGACTATGTTTTGTGATTTCTCCTGCTCAGAAAGACTTAGAAAGTTGATAATTGTGGGCAATGTTAGAAATGTCATGAGAAACAAGAATTATGTAAAAAAATTGATGTAAGTCATTGTTTCCAAGAGAAAGGGAGACCGGAGTGTAAAAAGCGTTGTTTTTGGACGGCAATGAAGAAATGACTATGTTTTGCGATTTCTCCTGCTCAGAAAGACTTAGAAAGTTGATAATTGTGGGCAATGTTAGAAATGTCATGAGAAACAAGAATTATGTAAAAGAATTGATGTAAGTCATTGTTTCCAAGAGAAAGGGAGACAGGAGTGTAAAAAAGCGTTGTTTTTGGACGGCAATGAAGAAATGACTATGTTTTGTGATTTCTCCTGCTCAGAAAGACTTAGAAAGTTGATAATTGTGGGCAATGTTAGAAATGTCATGAGAAACAAGAATTATGTAAAAAAATTGATGTAAGTCATTGTTTCCAAGAGAAAGGGAGACCGGAGTGTAAAAAGCGTTGTTTTTGGACGGCAATGAAGAAATGACTATGTTTTGCGATTTCTCCTGCTCAGAAAGACTTAGAAAGTTGATAATTGTAGGCAATGTTAGAAATGTCATGAGAAACAAGAATTATGTAAAAGAATTGATGTAAGTAATTGTTTCCAAGAGAAAGGGAGACCGGAGTGTAAAAAAGCGTTGTTTTTGGACGGCAATGAAGAAATGACTATGTTTTGCGATTTCTCCTGCTCAGAAAGACTTAGAAAGTTGATAATTGTGGGAAATGTTAGAAATGTCATGAGAAACAAGAATTATGTAAAAGAATTGATGTAAGTCATTGTTTCCAAGAGAAAGGGAGACAGGAGTGTAAAAAAGCGTTGTTTTTGGACGGCAATGAAGAAATGACTATGTTTTGCGATTTCTCCTGCTCAAAAAGACTTAGAAAGTTGATAATTGTGGGCAATGTAAGAAATGTCATGAGAAACAAGAATTATGTAAAAGAATTGATGTAAGTAATTGTTTCCAAGAGAAAGGAGACCGGAGTGTAAAAAAGCGTTGTTTTTGGACGGCAATGAAGAAATGACTATGTTTTGCGATTTCTCCTGCTCAGAAAGACTTAGAAAGTTGATAATTGTGGGAAATGTTAGAAATGTCATGAGAAACAAGAATTATGTAAAAGAATTGATGTAAGTCATTGTTTCCAAGAGAAAGGGAGACAGGAGTGTAAAAAAGCGTTGTTTTTGGACGGCAATGAAGAAATGACTATGTTTTGCGATTTCTCCTGCTCAAAAAGACTTAGAAAGTTGATAATTGTGGGCAATGTAAGAAATGTCATGAGAAACAAGAATTATGTAAAAGAATTGATGTAAGTCATTGTTTCCAAGAGAAAGGGAGACAGGAGTGTAAAAAAGCGTTGTTTTTGGACGGCAATGAAGAAATGACTATGTTTTGCGATTTCTCCTGCTCAGAAAGACTTAGAAAGTTGATAATTGTGGGCAATGTAAGAAATGTCATGAGAAACAAGAATTATGTAAAAGAATTGATGTAAGTCATTGTTTCCAAGAGAAAGGGAGACAGGAGTGTAAAAAAGCGTTGTTTTTGGACGCCAATGAAGAAATGACTGTTTTGCGATTTCTCCTGCTCAGAAAGACTTAGAAAGTTGATAATTGTGGGCAATGTTAGAAATGTCATGAGAAACAAGAATTATGTAAAAGAATTGATGTAAGTCATTGTTTCCAAGAGAAAGGGAGACCGGAGTGTAAAAAAGCGTTGTTTTTGGACGCCAATGAAGAAATGACTGTTTTGCGATTTCTCCTGCTCAGAAAGACTTAGAAAGTTGATAATTGTGGGCAATGTTAGAAATGTCATGAGAAACAAGAATTATGTAAAAGAATTGATGCAAGTCATTGTTTCCAAGAGAAAGGGAGACAGGAGTGTAAAAAAGCGTTGTTTTTGGACGGCAATGAAGAAATGACTATGTTTTGCTATTTCTCCTGCTCAGAAAGACTTAGAAAGTTGATAATTGTAGGCAATGTTAGAAATGTCATGAGAAACAAGAAGTATGTAAAAGAATTGATGTAAGTCATTGTTTCCAAGAGAAAGGGAGACCGGAGTGTAAAAAAGCGTTGTTTTTGGACGCCAATGAAGAAATGACTGTTTTGCGATTTCTCTTGCTCAGAAAGACTTAGAAAGTTGATAATTGTGGGCAATGTTAGAAATGTCATGAGATACAAGAATTATGTAAAAGAATTGATGTAAGTCATTGTTTCCAAGAGAAAGGGAGACAGGAGTGTAAAAAAGCGTTGTTTTTGGACGGCAATGAAGAAATGACTATGTTTTGCGATTTCTCCTGCTCAGAAAGACTTAGAAAGTTGATAATTGTGGGCAATGTTAGAAATGTCATGAGAAACAAGAATTATGTAAAAGAATTGATGTAAGTCATTGTTTCCAAGAGAAAGGGAGACAGGAGTGTAAAAAAGCGTTGTTTTTGGACGGCAATGAAGAAATGACTATGTTTTGTGATTTCTCCTGCTCAGAAAGACTTAGAAAGTTGATAATTGTGGGCAATGTTAGAAATGTCATGAGAAACAAGAATTATGTAAAAAAATTGATGTAAGTCATTGTTTCCAAGAGAAAGGGAGACCGGAGTGTAAAAAGCGTTGTTTTTGGACGCCAATGAAGAAATGACTGTTTGCGATTTCTCCTGCTCAGAAAGACTTAGAAAGTTGATAATTGTGGGCAATGTTAGAAATGTCATGAGAAACAAGAATTATGTAAAAGAATTGATGCAAGTCATTGTTTCCAAGAGAAAGGGAGACAGGAGTGTAAAAAAGCGTTGTTTTTGGACGGCAATGAAGAAATGACTATGTTTTGCGATTTCTCCTGCTCAGAAAGACTTAGAAAGTTGATAATTGTGGGCAATGTTAGAAATGTCATGAGAAACAAGAATTATGTAAAAGAATTGATGTAAGTCATTGTTTCCAAGAGAAAGGGAGACAGGAGTGTAAAAAAGCGTTGTTTTTGTACGGCAATGAAGAAATGACTATGTTTTGTGATTTCTCCTGCTCAGAAAGACTTAGAAAGTTGATAATTGTGGGCAATGTTAGAAATGTCATGAGAAACAAGAATTATGTAAAAAAATTGATGTAAGTCATTGTTTCCAAGAGAAAGGGAGACCGGAGTGTAAAAAGCGTTGTTTTTGGAAGGCAATGAAGAAATGACTATGTTTTGCGATTTCTCCTGCTCAGAAAGACTTAGAAAGTTGATAATTGTAGGCAATGTTAGAAATGTCATGAGAAACAAGAATTATGTAAAAGAATTGATGTAAGTAATTGTTTCCAAGAGAAAGGGAGACCGGAGTGTAAAAAAGCGTTGTTTTTGGACGGCAATGAAGAAATGACTATGTTTTGCGATTTCTCCTGCTCAGAAAGACTTAGAAAGTTGATAATTGTGGGAAATGTTAGAAATGTCATGAGAAACAAGAATTATGTAAAAGAATTGATGTAAGTCATTGTTTCCAAGAGAAAGGGAGACAGGAGTGTAAAAAAGCGTTGTTTTTGGACGGCAATGAAGAAATGACTATGTTTTGCGATTTCTCCTGCTCAAAAAGACTTAGAAAGTTGATAATTGTGGGCAATGTAAGAAATGTCATGAGAAACAAGAATTATGTAAAAGAATTGATGTAAGTCATTGTTTCCAAGAGAAAGGGAGACAGGAGTGTAAAAAAGCGTTGTTTTTGGACGGCAATGAAGAAATTACTATGTTTTGCGATTTCTCCTGCTCAGAAAGACTTAGAAAGTTGATAATTGTGGGCAATGTTAGAAATGTCATGAGAAACAAGAATTATGTAAAAAAATTGATGTAAGTCATTGTGTCACTCACCGGACCGTGAGTGCCTCTTCCCGGACATTTAGGAACCGTGGCCGTCCACCATCCTGAGGGTCTGCGCATGCGCAGCCCTTTTCTATACTTCAGTGTATACCCCTTTAACTCAATTGGCAGATCAGGCAACACTCCCTATATTAAGCACCTGTGGTCAACACCACGTTGCCTGATCTTGGAGTCTCATTCCTCATGAGTCTCTGAAGGTGTTCCTGTATTACTCGTGTATTCAGCGCTGCTGATTCCTGTGGTTTCCAAACCACTTCTACTACTGTGGTTCCATACCACTTCTACCATCAACTGTATCATCTTGACTGTTTGCTGATTCCTATCCGCTGCCTCCGTGCACTACAGTCTTCTAAACCACTTCTACGTTATTTTACATCTATGTGACTGTTTGCTCATTGCTATCCGCTGCCTCCGTGCACTCCAGCTTTTACTTCACTCACCTGCTTCTCATCAAGTCTGTTTGCTGATTCCTATCCGCTGCCTCCGTGCACTACAGTCTCCTGCTGGCAACTCGCCTGTGTTCAACATCGTGACTGCCAGCTGATTACTATCCGCTGCCTCCGTGCACTACAGTCTCCTGCTTGCAGCTCGCCTGTGTTCATCATCGTGACTGCCAGCTGAATACTATCCGCTGCCTCCGTGCACTACAGTCTCCTGCTTTCAACTCGCCTGTGTTCAACATCGTGACTGC